>NC_056731.1:569082601-569210101 GCF_019279795.1 Protopterus annectens | reverse complement strand
ACCATTGGGGGAACACATAGGGACTATATCAGTGCCTTGTACCCTAATATCATACACGTCCATGATTACGAATCGGAAAGTAACACAGTCCTAACTAAACACTTCCAGAACTAGTGATGGACAGGTGACACCTAATATCAGGTGGACAGGTGGCGGAATACACGTAATGACTAATGACAACATGTATGAGTCATAAACAGCATGTACCTCAACAAATGTGAATGAATACATATGCCCTGTGACTGTCAATGTGTCAGGTTAATAGAACCAATCATCTAAATGTGTCCCTCAGGGTATTATGCAGTGTCCCTGATACAGTGTTCATTCTCCCCCATTTGCATGTAAGGTCTGCTAGTGACAGAAAGTGCATATTCCGCCAACCACCTAAGGTAGATGATAGCATAATAGTTTGGGATTACCACCTGTTCACCTTTGTGAGGGACACTCCACTCTGGCCAGTTGTGTCCTGCAAAATGAATGTTACGGCACATGGCCTGTGATTTTGGGAAAAGAGTTCATATATTGTGTGTAGTGGTGTCATAAAATGATTTTGTTGTATCTGAAACAGCTACATGTTATAGGAAACAGTATTAGCAACTATAATGCTACAAGAATAACCTTAACATATGCAAACCGGTGAAGTAGTCAGTTTATTACTGGCTGTGAGTATGTGTTGCCTTGCCAAATGTGACAGCTCTACATATAGGTCCTATAGGGCTGCCACCTTTCCAAATGGCCAAAGTGGGACCTGCTCTGTAGAAATGTCAAACGTACCAGGTCAGAACATACCTACAGCCATGCAGAGTACAGAAATATACACAGAAATATACATATTAGCACAAATAAAAGCTTAGTCTAGCAGCAGTCAAGTTGCTTATGCTACTTCACATAACATATCAACGTGTCATTTATACAATAACAGTTACATGCAACTATTACAGACACGTAGAATATAATATTGTCCTCTAATCAGGACATTAGCTATGGCCAGAGTATTGTAGCATGACACATATGCCTAATGAGGGACTGTCCCATGCAAAGTGGGAAAGGTGTTACGCCTAGAGTCTGGCCAATCTAAAAGGTGGAAAACCTACAATAGGTATGCGGTAGCATGACCCAGCAGAGAGATGTGTTTTCCAAAACACATTTACATGTCAGCATTGCAGAGTATCGGTTCCCATGTATCAGCCAGATGGGAGCAGCTTCTATGAGGAAGATGCATATATTATGATTATGTCACTGGACAGGCTGCCGAGTCTGTACAGTCGAACGCCTGCCGTCGCCTAATGTTTAGCCATACCCGATACTGTAATCATGTAGTCCGATGTAATAGGCATCACAAGGGATCATGCCCACCCAGTGTGAGTGACAAATGGAAGCACCAATGTCGGTGCACATGCAAGTGAGTGAGCAAGCGGGTGTACGCGTGTTTGTCTACCAGTATGCGAGAATTGCACTGTTAAAAAAATGTGGAGTCTAAACAAATTATAAGGAGCTGTAACCAGAGGTCAGCAGTGCTTAACACCATGCAAACCCATGCACAACCGTTCCCACCTGCTGGAATGTGCCTTACCCACTCCGTATCCAAAGGCGTCGTTCTGGCCGCAAACAATGAACCGTCCTTTGCACGTGTTGGTAGCAATACCCTGTGTACACAGCTCATGTGAATTACCAATACACCATGGCATAGATGCAGACAATAGACAGTACCACACACATACCATACAGCACAGTCATCCAACAGTATAGCAATGTACTGGCAGATATGTCCAGACCACTCGTGTTTGCAGACCTGGCAGTTCTGTGTTTCAGTGTGTGAGCATGCCCAGTATGACTGATATGCATGTTGTTGACTGACATTACCGTCATACCGTCATGTGTTTGAGCATGCCCAGTATGGTCAACTGGATCGCATGTGCACATCTCCATATAGTCAGTACTGTGGTGCCGACCCCTGCGTTGTACACTGACAGGTGGCATGCTGTGTCTGCAGGGTAGCTAACGGTCATGTGATATTGACTGTTGCTACATTTCTGCACAGCATGGGGGGGCATCCAACTGCATGCACAGTCCTACACAGCACCAGGGGTGGTGCACATGACTCTCACATGTGTTCGTTGGAAGGGGGGCACAGCTGACAGTTGTACACATTTTTCTACTACTGTACGGGTATGCCAGGTACTCCGTTTCAGTGTGTGGACCTGCCTAAATTGCTGGTTGGAGGCATACCAGTGTATGTCAGATCCTAGCTCGAATTGCCAGCATTGTGGTTTCAGACGTCCTAGCCTTCACAACCTACATCCAACTGCCTGGCCTGCTGTAGTCTGTGTGTGTGTCTGTGGGGGTTGGGGTCATCCACTGGGCATATCCAGAGGCCATTGTATAGCATTTGTCTGTATTGGTCTACACCTGTCCAGCTGTATGAGACTTGTGTGGGCTGTATGGACACACATGATGTTCAACCCATAACCTGCAGTGGGTTAGGACACCTTGTGTACTACTGTCTACTATTGTGACCCGGGTATGTGCTACAGATGTCATGGTGCCACTATGGCCGTGTACTGTCTGCTGCCCTAACAGTAACCAAATTCCCTTGTATGCTCACATACCATAGCTACAGGTAAATACACATTCTAATACAACTGCCAATTGGTAGGATGATTGACTTACCTTGGGGGTGTTCCAGACCTGAGGATGGTGCTAGAGGGCTGCCTATGTCTGATGCACACAGTGCACTTCCTATACATGGCTGAGCACAGGTAGTGTCATGTTTGGCATCCCATGTACTGTCTATGCTAGTCAGAGAGGGTGAAATTCCCTGAGTACCTACTGTGTCAGTGCATATGCCATGTGTTGCCTCTTTGCCAAGGGCAGGTCATACTGTGCACACCTCTTTTCACCTACTGGGTCCAGCTCAGGTAGTTCCTCCTCCAAGTCACACTGTGCCGGTACAGACCTTGGCATTGGTGGGGGACTGCGTGGCCCTGCCCCATGCTGTTCTTGCTGCAACTGTTACTGCAGGATCAGATTGTGTAGCATAGCACATACCATAACAATTTGTGTGCATGTAGCTGGTGAATACTGCAAGGCTCCACCGGATGTGTCCAGACATCAGAACCGTGACCTCAGCATCCCAAACACATGCTCAATTATATGTCTTGCCTGTGCGTGTGCCTCAGTATGGTGTAGTTGTTCAGGTGTGTGTGCATTGCTGATTGGTGTCATCAACCAAGACTCCAGTGGTTACCCAGCATTCCCCATTAGGTGACTGTAGTGGATGTCCATATTGGCAAAGGTGTGGTACAGCTTTGTCAGATGCCATATATCGGAATCGTCATAGCTTCCAGGGCAGACAGCACACACATTCATTTTAATGCCCTGGCCATCGCATATGGCCTAGCTGTTGGAGGGTATGCCCCTGCAGTTAATATAGGCCCTACCCCACTCACCAGGTGGTGTTTGATTCATACGTGCATGCAGGCTATAGCACCCAGTACCCCAGGGTAGTCTGCCATTTGGTGGAAGAGATGCATATTGCTGGTCAACAAATCACATGTGTTGGGGACATGTACGTGTTCACTGGCATGTGGTGACATGGCGTGTGTGAACTGGTGCAATACTCTGGATGCAGATGCCTGTGAGATCCCCATGATATCCCCAGTTGTGCTTTGGGAGGTACCTGTGGCTAGTATACCTAGGTCAACGCATACCTTGGTATCCACTGGGATGGGTTTCCCTCGGCCTGTTTGATGTGTCAGGTGTGGCCGGCACAGCTCAACAAGCTGCTGTAGGAGGTCTCTGTCCACCCCATAGTGCTCCATTATCTCCAGCTCATGTAGCCCCTGGTAGGTTACCCTGGGTCTGTAAAGTCTTCTGTCACCTCACTAAGGGTTATTCGGCAGCATTCACATCACTACACTCAGCCTCCTGCACATGTTGGTCTATGTTGCCTGCTGCAGCCCTTCTCATTTGGTTGGATTGTGTCGAGAAATGTCCCTGCATGTATACACCGGTGGTGTAGAGTGTGGGAGAAACCTGTATGTATGGTGCTTGGTCACTTTACCGTAGTGTTCATGGGCGGGCTGGCCATGTAATCTGCTGATCGTGCTAATTATCACCTGTTTGTGCAGCTTGTTCACCTTGACTACTCCACTACTGCTGTTGTCCCTCCCAGTTTCACCAGGCAGGTATAGACACACCCCTAGCTTAGGCGTGCTAAGGCAGGAGCAATCCCAAGGCACAGGGCTCCAATGTACTTACAATATGCCTAAAACCCCTCCCATGCTTTCACCTATATTCGAGTCCTGCACCCAGCTATCTATACACATACACTCTTGGGATCTGCATCACACCCTGTGGATAAACGGGATTCAGTATTGTCAACCTCATTTGCATAGTATTGTCTTCTAATGCATAGTTATATGACCCATACTGATCCTACAAATTAATAACCACTGCTTACTGTCGCTCAGATCCACTCACAACTGGTTAAAGGTGCCTTACTATCACCATATTCGATGTCCCTTGTTCTTCCCAGCAACAAAATAATCGGTCTCTACACGACTAGCACCCAGGACCCTGCACACCACAGATGATGTGCTTTACCACTAAGCCATGGCAGATATATATATACATCCGAGGTGATCACGTACAGATCATCCAGCACAGACATTCAATAGTGCTAATGTCCACATACATATCTATATATATCTATATATCTATATATATATATATATATATATATATATATATATATATATATATATATACACACACACACACACACACACACACACACACACACACACACACACACACACACACACACATACGTAGATATTGAATTTATATCACAACAGCGGACCACATGACACCAAAGCATTAGACAAGAATGAAAAGGAAACCACATGTGCCACCTGCATTATGTAGTGGTGTTACAGCACTCCCACAGGCATACTTCTAGGTGGGTGACATCATCAGCAAAGGCAAAGATGCCGATAGGGATTGTATGGAGAGTGAGCAGTCTAAAAGCATTACTCTGTCCCCAGGTAGCTGGAAACACCCACACACACTTGGCAGGGCTGGGATTAGAACAGAGACCTAACTACCTTATCACACTACAGCATTACGCAGTTACAGAACACGCTACTGAGATTACTGGAACACAGCACTCCCAGAGGCATACTTCTAGGTGGGTGACATCATCAGCAAAGGCAAAGACACCGATAGGGATTGTATGGAGAGTGAGCAGTCTAAAAGCATTACTCTGTCCCCAGGCAGCTGGAAACACACACTTGGCAGGGCTGGGATTAGAACATAGACCTAACTACCTTATCACACTACAGCATTACGCAGTTACAGAACACACTACCGAGATTATTAGAACACAGCACTCCCAGAGGCATACTTCTAAGTGGGTGACATCATCAGCAAAGGCAAAGACGCCGATAGGGATTGTACATTACTCTGTGCCCAGGCAACTGGAAACACACACACACTTGGTAGGGTTGGGATTAGAACACAGGCCGAGCTACCTTCTCACACTACAGTATTACGCAGTTATAGAACGCACTACCGAGATTACTGGAACACAGCACTCCCAGAGGCATACTTCTAGGTGGGTGACATCATCAGCAAAGGCAAAAGATGCAGATAGGGATTATAAGCAGTCTAAAAGCATTGTTCTGTCCCCAGACAGCTGGGAACACACACACACGCACACACACACACACACACACACACACACACACACTTGGCAGGGTTGGTATTAGAACATAGACCTAACTACCTTATCACACTACAGCATTACGCAGTTACAGAACACGCTACTGAGATTACTGGAACACAGCACTCCCAGAGGCATACTTCTAGGTGGGTGACATCATCAGCAAAGGCAAAGACACCGATAGGGATTGTATGGAGAGTGAGCAGTCTAAAAGCATTACTCTGTCCCCAGGCAGCTGGAAACACGCACACACACACACACACACACACACACACACACACACACACACACACACACACACACACACACACACACACTTGGCAGGGCTGAGATTAGAACATAGACCTAACTACCTTATCACACTACAGCATTACGCAGTTACAGAATGCGCTACCAAGATTACTGGAACACAGCACTCCCACAGGCATACTTCTTGGTGGGTGACATCATCAACAATGGAACAAACGCCGATAGGGATTGTATGGAGTGTGAGCAGTCTAAAAGCATATTACTGTCCCAAGGCAGACGGAGACAAACACACGGCAGTGGTGTGAGCAGGACAACTGCCTATCTACGGAGCACTATTAAAACACTACATAGATACGAGATGCGCCACAGACAGTACACCTTTCAAGACAGTCAGTATGACCTTCTAGGAATGCAGACATCAACATGGATGCTGGCAGTTACGAAGTACATACCTGTGAACCAGTGTGTTCAATGTAGGAATCCATCCTGAAGTGGGGTATGGACATCTGTTGCCTGGATGACCACTATTGCTATACAGGATTACAATGGTCATGCCCATACACAGAGGCACATAACCGACACAAGGTCTCACTGGGCATGCTCACACACTTAGTAGCAAAGGGCTGCCTTGTGTGCACACAGATTCTAAACATGGAAGGGCACAGTGTGTCGATAGTCATCATTGTTAGCATGAACGCTGCACTACATATATCTGACACCGGTCTTCTACACAACGTCTGCTGCTGTCCATCACCTTAGCTGTACAAATCTAAACCTGGCACACTAATACCACCCGTGGTGATGTCCTGGCAGGAGTGGCTACTTCGCACATATAGTACCATACATAAATGAAGAAACCTGAGACCAGGTAAACACCCTGACATCTACAGGACAACTGCATTGTATGTGTATGCTAAACAGTGCTAGATGTGTAGCATTCATAATTACAGATGCCAATCTAGATCCAACAATGGGGAATACTGACATCTGTGCAGTGAGGAACACCTGGCATAAGGCACAGTTGTGCACAATAGCACTACCACTGTATACCTCAGATACAGACATGTGGACCATAAGACCATTACGGACCATTCCAGGTGTTAGTGTCCCCACGTACATGAAGGCCACTCACATGTACTGACCAGTACACTCTCAAAAGCCATCACAGATGTGTCAGGTGCAGATCACAGTGGTAAATGTCGCATTCTAGTATGTAACCCTCAGACATCACCATGTCCTTGGACCAGCAACACACATCCATACATTAGTACAACACCATGTTACTCATGACCAGTGGACTGTACCTAGCACTACAGCAACTGTGCAGACTACCCATGTACTGACAGGGTTCCATCGTGTGTTATGCAATGCAATGATACCACTGTTCATAACCTGGTCGGCTGTACACATAACAGGGGCCCTGGGTCTTATATAGCTGTAACAGATAACTATTGCTGTACACCAGAAAACACATTCATGTTTGGATATGACATACATGTAACTGCCATGGTTATGTACATGCCCCACACACACAACACATATGTACATAGCATAGCTTTTGCTGTCCTTCGTGCAGACAAGTGGCTACAGCAATTACACACATGCACATGGAAGGTAGGTCCATGGCTGTTGAATGCTAACAGTACATAAGGTAGCAATGTTGACTGAGTTAACATTCCCTCTGTACTGGTTACCCATGACAACTATCATATCATACAACAGTCCATGTGTCATGTATGTCATCACACATGTCCACCAATTGCAATGCATACAAACAAGGCTGCATGACAGGAATGTAGGACCTACATGCATTCAGCTACCATGCATGTGCAGTAGCTGATGTTTGCAATTCATCTGTGTCTTACTACAACATGCAGTTGCAATGCAGCCCCATCATTGACACCTGTATATGGTGAAATACTGACAGTACGGTAAGGTGTACAACAAGTATGGATGGACGTGTGTATATAAATTGGTGGGCCACCTTTGCAGATGGTTGTTTGCTGAAGACAGCTCACAGGTGTGTCACAAGCCGTCCTACCATAACATGTGCAAACAGTAAGCTATGTTTCTGTTACTTGAAGGTGAAGACATACAACCTACACAGCGGTCAGGGTGTCACTGACTGTAAATCACTTGACACCTGTAACACTTAAGTCCTCCCGTGTGCATATTGCAACACAATTGCCGAAGGTAGCGTCAGTACACATTGTAATGCAGGCAATACTGCTGCATGTCTGTCAGATGTATCATAAGATAGCAGGTGTTTGATTCACAGTACAGCCATATGTGTTTGCTTGTGTGACCATATATGCCACGTATGGTGGGGAATACATCCCAATTGTTACACATCCCTGTACACTGTTGTAGAGATTTGTACATACTGCAGTGTAGAAAGCAAGACATAGGCAGGGGTGGTGTGTGTATCACACACGTTAGCTATCTGTATGTGAATGACATTTGTGGACTCCATAGTGTGTGTGTGTGTTTGTATGTATGGCTGTCTGGTGCATGGAGTGAGGATGTATGCTACCATACAGAACACATAGGACCCCTAATCCCTCAGGGTGATGCAATCTACTACCCTGTTGATGCCGTCGGTCTTTGGCATTACTGCCTACCTGTACCTGTTCATTCTCTGTATCGCTTCATGTGGGTGCACAGTACTGTAATGGTGATTACCACATAGGCAGGGGTCCTCACCTCAACACTATCAAGTGTGTGTTATAGTGTCGTTGACCCTGTGAGTGTGGGTGTGTTACTGTGTGTGTCTGTGTATGTCTGTGTGTGTTCTCATCCTGTAATGTGAAAGTGTATTACTGCTACACAGTGAGGCCTCATGCTGTCAACTGGCCTCTACCCTTGACATCAGCTAGACCACTGTGTAAACCCCCTGCACTATGTAACTGTACCTGTGATGTCACCCGGTATGGATGTCACGTCTCTAGCCACTGTAGCCTAGTATACAGCTCACATGCTCCTGGATCAGTAGATGTGTAGACATCTTTGGAATGTTAGCCTTTCTAACCGTGAGGTTGAGGCTACGTATAGCATGCTGGTATTGCCATACATGCCTTTGAGTACACATTTACACATGGGAAACTGCAAACACTGGTAATTAATGGCACATGCAATTATACCTTAAGGAGGGAAGCAGGGCATCATTACCCACATGCTGTTACTGTTGTTACCAAGACACATACTGTGAACATAAAACAATGCATTCTAAATGCAAACACTGTTACGTAATGGCATATGCAATTAGACCTTAAGGAGGGAAGCAGGGCATCATTACCAACATGATGTTACTGTTTTTACCAAGACACATACTGTGAACATAAAACAATGCATTCTAAACCTGTACTACATGGTATGTCTGCTGCGTGTCAACAGCACACAACAATTGTAATATACACTTATATCACTATTCTGCTCACTATGTGCATCAGACCATATGAGCATGTCCCTGCACCGATGGTGTGGATGACAGGGATGCGGCACAGGCATCATCATATGCACAAGGTGATAATGTTTGCCAGGGGCCTAGGCTGCATCAGTGGATGGCATCATGTGTGTGGGTTAGGGCCTGTGATCTAATTGGACATGTGTGGTTGTTATGCATGTGGGTGTTGCGGTGCCCTACAGATGTTTCTGGTGTGTGCGTGTATGTGTGCACACAGTTCTGCCATGTGTCTGGCCTACACAGGGGTATTATTGACAGCTACAGATTGTACAGACCAGGATTTACAGCTCACTGTGTCCGGCTATGGCCACGTGACCTGTGCCTGCCAGGGGTTGCACGGGTACTACCAGGCAGAGGTACAAATTGGCTACTGTCCGATGACACATGTCCACTGGAACCGTGTTCCCACTGGGACCATCAAGGGCATATGTCAACATGGCCTGCTGTGTCCTGGTGTGGACAGCGCAGCACCAGCTGCACTGCTGCTGCTACCGGCACTATGGGAGCAGGCATGTGAGGTAGCTTGTTCACGTAGACCTGCAACAGGTGGTGTAGCTGGCCTACATCCATGTGGCCTAAGCCTCACTCCTACCAAATTTTCCAGCACAGACAGCTCACTCTCACAGATTGCCATGCCACGGTCAAGGATTCCAATCATGTCACCCAATCACCTGTCCAAAACATCAGCAATCTGCTGTTGATCATTTGCCAATGCCTAGATGCTGTCATTTAAAGAATGGATAGCAGCACTCTGAAGCCTCTGCCCTTCTCTGTTCTGCCGTTCAGCACATGCCTGTGCCACCACTACAGTCTGAAACATGCGTCTGGTGACACCAGCTTCTGCACTCTGTCCTGCAGGTGAATGTCAGCCAGAGGTCCTCCTACGAGCAGCACTAGCCACATGCCTGTGTGGCACATCTGCAGTCATTTCACTGACACCATGATGTGAAGACACACCTTCCGTAGCCACCACACATTCCTGTTCCAAGCTAACACATGCTAACTGTCCTTCCTCTATGGCCACTGGTGATGGGGTATGTGTTGGCATGAGAACTGTGTGCGGGGAAGAGGGGGGTATAGGTGGGATGGCAACCAATGGCACAGATTCAGCCCCTGACATACCTGCCTGTATCTCAAACATATGTTCATCACTGCTAGAGTCTGTGGGGACACTAACATCAGATGGACCGCAGGAGGGTAATGCACCTACTTCACCTGTGAAGGCAAACAAAGACTCTACATTACAATAGAGACACACACAGACACACACAGTCCATGCATGTGATTTGACAGAAGGCATGCAGCATGCATGTGATACAGCAGACGGCATGCAGCTCAGACATTAATAGTGGTAGTTAGCATACATCCCTGGGTTGCACACAACAGCAAGCATGTGTCATAGCAGAAGCCATGCATTTCACACAATCATGGTAGTAAGCATGCATCCCTGTGATACACCATGTGGACCAGTGCAGGTTAACAGTACACATGGCTGATGTGAGGCATATGTCCTTGACATTAGCATGTAGTATGACATGTAATCTGCTGACGTGTGCATTGACATGCATACATGTTTGACACAATGGTGTCCTGACACATGTACAGTGGTGTAATGGTGTCACATTGCAGTGTTGTCTGTATGCCCTACAGATAGAATGCACTTTTAGCAGATGTGCATGACCATTGAAGGGTAGTATGAGGTGTCTATATTGCTATACAGTGTGAAGTACAGACACAGTGCCATTGCATGGCATCAAGAGGTGTCTCTATTGCTATACAGTGTGGAATACACACACAGTGCATAGCCATGACTGCGTGCATACACAATACATAAATACTGTGGATTGTTACCCACGTCGCTGAGGTGTATACACACTAAACCATGCTGTGTCATGTGTGACAGGTAACCGGAAGACATACGGATGACACCCCTGCACAGCTGCTAACATTTCTTAGCTGCCTGGCAACCGTGTCCACACATGGCAGACTTGTCAATACACCATGTCCCACATGACATTTATGTACCACACACACGAGGTGCGCGGCTGACAGTGATGTCCAACAGCAGCAAGGGAAATGTACGGTATCTGTGGCCTGATGTGGTGTCTGTCTATGTATGTGGAAGCTGTACAGGTGACTACTGTCATGCTGTGACACAGTCATGATTTCCAACACATCTTATGTGGTTGAATTAATTGACACCTCCACAAGCTGTGCACAGGCTTTTAGGATGGCCAGTGTTCCACATCTACTATATAACCATTCAACAAAGGCTATAGTTGGACCATGTGTAGACAATGTGCAACAGGGTGTACACACATACACTTCACATCTACGGTGTGTTGCTACATGTCTCTGGCCATCCTCCATGGCCATGTGTGAACATGTGTTGGCCAAGTGTTTGTGATGGCCGTCTATCTCACAAGTCTGTGTTGTCCCATATGACATGCACCCATAGATTTCAGATACTCCACTGTCCACAGGGTTATGCAGACAAAGGGTTGTATGTTTGCTATGTGGGGTATGTTTTATGGGATAGTGAGACAATGTTGCAGTCGGACCACTACATGTCTGGGACATGTCAGATGGCACATCGCAATGTGTGCACTCATTGCAGGGGTATATTCCACAATGGTGAATCCTGTGGGCTGCCCATATCCTAGCTCACTGTGTAGTAGAGTTTGCGTACCCCGCATGTGTTGTTCCGATGTATAGTACATATTCCTACAATGAACAACACCTCCACCGTTGTATGCACAGCTGTCCACACATTTAGCAATGACAGTTACTGTGGTTTAATGTTGGTGTTTCATTTAGTTTGTATATATTGCACATGGGTAGCCAGTGTGATTGATGACAGATGTGACCTGTATATTGTGACTGGACCATACATTATGTGTACAGGTGTTAACTGGCCACATGGTGAATAGATCTGTGCATTAACATGTCTGATACTGAAAACTGTCTCACCTGCAATGGCCTGCTGTCTGTGCAACATGCCAGAGGTACCTGTATAGGGGTTACACAGCAGTTTGATCATTATCCATGACTGTATGACAGCTACAGGATGCATTGTGCATGTTAACACATTCACCAGTACAATAGCATATACTATGGAGTATGCTCATGTGTGCATACACAGGGTAGCATACTATAGTATGCGGCATGTGTGTAAACATACCTTGCATATGATGTTACATTACATATTGTACAGTGACACATGCAACTAAATGGGATATAATAGTTATATGTGCAGTAGTGACTTACCAGGCAATTCCAGGCTCGGTGGTTGGGAGACACCCACCTCCACAATGGCAGCTAGAGTTTGTGGATGCTGTTCTGATGGGGTCCCCAGGCTGGCCAGTAGCTCCTCGGTAGGTGTGAGTGGGGGCTGGGATGGTGGCCCACCACCTGTTCTACGTTGTTCCCTGGTGATTGCATTGGACCGCTGTTTCGAATGTCGGATCAGGTCCGTGCAGTGTCTGCGCACCTGCTGGTAGGTGCGGTTATGGCCACTAACATCATTAACCCTCCTGCGAAGCTCCTGCCACAGGTCATCATGCTGCTGGGCATGCTGTGGCACATGGCTGAACAATACCTCATAGTTATCATGGAGGTAAGGTATGAGGGCATCATCCTCCAAGTGGCTATATGCTGGCAGTCGTGATCGAGGCATTATCTGAAAGACATAATGATGGAGACAGGTCACAGTATCTCAGACATGCACAGAGATACAGCTGCACATACATGTGTATTACATTTAGTACATATGAACAGCTGTAATTGCAAATCGTCATGACACTGACGCGACTGACATGTTTGTGTCACACACATGTAACACCCGATGGGGATTGGATATTATCACCATATATGTGTGTCACCTCATTACATTGCTCATACTTCATGTGAATGCTGTCTTGATGTGGGCATGTCTGCTTGTCTGTACTGGTGTTCTTACCTATCAGCACATGCCTGGATGTGTCCACATTAATGCTGTTGATCTTGATGCTCTGTATATGTCACATATCAACACATACACTGCCTTAACGGACATGAGCAGTGACAATGCAGACATGCACACGGAAACCTTTACATGCATGTGTTTTGCCATATACATCTACATGGCGCTGTACAGCAGTTCAACATCCTGCCACGTATTGCCTGTGTTGCACATGTGATACACATGGGACAATGGCTAGCCGGATGGTATTTGCAGGGATGGTTATCAACTATAGCATGTACGGCCAAGGTCATGTAGTAGTGTGCATGCCCTGGGCCATTTATGTGCATAGGATATGAGGTTTTCTAGTTGTATCCAACAGCCATGTTCCCGCTGCCAGGTGAATCAGTGCCACATTACTGATCCAGACAGTTAATGATACATCTTCCATGCAGTCATCGCACCATGTATGACAGAGATTACATGTGCAGCTTTGCTGGACAGGGTTGCATGGTATGGCAGGAGTATGTAACATGTATGGCACAGGGAACTGTCCAGCATGTGGCGATCCTTGTAGTAGAAAGGTGGCTGTCCATGATGTATGTCTTTTAGATCAGGATATGTACATGTAGCATGTCCAACATCACAGTGTTGCACATGTCTTTATGCAGGGTAGGCAGCATGCTGCATAGTGGAGATGAGGATTGTGAAGGCTGGTGTCACCCATCCAAGCATGGGCAATACCCCTTAAAGGTGATATGTGATCCGATATTGGTCACTTGAGTGCTGAGTATGGCTGTACAATGATCTCCATGCTCATGGATGGCACCCTGTCATGACTTGGGTTGCCTCGTATGACTACCTAATAGGCCTGGTGACGTCACTAGCTCAGGGAGGTAAACTGCACAGCACCATCCCTTACACACAGTGTCCATAATGTTGACTGCTGCCTAGGTGGTAGTTAATGGGTACAGGGTTATTAACCTAGCGGTGACAATGCAATAAGCAGCTGTCAGATTGTGCAGATATGTCACGCACCTCACCCACAAAGCCCATTCTGTATGTTGTCCACAACACTGAGTCAGCTATTGCTCCTAGGTCATGGCCATACACATACTTACATATGCAGATGTCTCCCATTTGTCTGTGTGGTATGGGCTACAATGAGGGGGGAGTTCAAAACATTAACCCTGTTTTACTGTAGCTGCCACTGGTGTGATATGCGCATGTCACTCAGACACCTTTTGTAGTGTTGCTTCTGTCAACAGGCCACTGGTAGAACACTCCTGTGACATACGAAGGTAAATCTTGTATACTGAGTGCAGGTGGAACACAGTATGGGTGATGATGTCCTGTGACCTGTCACAGGTATGCTATGCATTGTGAAATCATCCGTACTGTCATCTACATCTGCTAACAACATCTACGTTGATTAAGGTTCATGGACTGTCAGACCATACTCAGCAGGGTAATAGTGCAGTGCCTCCCATTATGAGTGGCGTCTCCACTTTGTGGGTTCTGATAACTGTTGCTGTGCTCCATTCAGTGTTATCACAGACTGACATGAACCTATGTTTTACATGGAAGTGTATGTGTAGAGCAAACTGTTTTGCCATATGTGTATTATACGACCAGGGATGTGGACAGGTCACATGCAGCCTGAGTGCACCTTGTACCATCATAGTTATGGTTACAGGGGCTCTGTAGTGTTCATGGATATGTCATTGTGTACCTGTTGGGGAGGCAGTGAGTTTATATTATCCAACACCCTATCTGTATTGCATATTCATGCTCAGCACTTGTTCAGAACATGTAAGCACTTCATGAGCTACTAATTACTATAGCACTCAATCCTACTCATTTCCTACAGGTAAACACTGTTTGTCCTTACATTTCCAGCTTGCTTACAGTACAACAGCTGTTGTACACACTTACCTCACATATCTTGTGAGAAATGGTTGAATATACAGGCATGTCTAAGTATCAATTACCAGTGTTATTGCCTGTCTATATGATGAATATGGGCAACATGAGGCAATATAGTAATTGTCTCATGTACACAATCAATGCTCACCTCCTAACATACGACACTACAGCCTGTGAGAGATGCACATATGAAGCCATGCTGGAGGTAATGCTCTCTCCAACCCAGACTGAACCTGACATTCATGTGGGGATGTTAAACATTTGCACCACACCCCACTCATCACATAGTCTCACTAGATCTCCACCACCACAGGCCACACATAGTAAGACTACATTTGCAGAGCCTCTCCATACTACTCTGTGTAGGCAACAGAGGAAGCCCCCATCACCAAACACAACACCAATTACTTATAGCCCACAGACTCATGTGTGCCCATCAACTACAGCCAATAGGGTGTTATAACATACCCAACACACTAGTCATAGGTGACTCTGTAGGCGGTCACACTGATGTCCCACTCAACAGGCTACACAAGGCAATAGTCACTTTCATCTGGCTGTCAGGTAACAGGATCCGCAACATAACCTATGCACACAGGTCACTCCTCAACAGGTACAATTTGACTGTCATTCTCCATGTTAGTGTGAATGACTTGAGATGTAACTTCCTGGACTACATGTACAGGGACATGCAATAGCTCTCCGATCTTGTAACCTAGGCAGGTATCACCCAAGCCCTGAGAAGCATTCTGCATTTGTCCAGATGGATACCACAGTACAATGACTGAATTATTCACTTCAACAGTTGCCTATGCTTCTGGTGTCATTCCAAAGGTATCCAGTATCTGTCTGCTTTGAATGACATGGTCGACAAAACACGATGCTTTGGCACAGATGACCTGCACCTGTCGGCCCTGGGATTACAGATAACATCTAAGGCTCTTGCTGCTCCTATATTGCCTGTTTTAGACACATTTCAAATAACATATTCACCACCAGAACAGGAACAGGCAAGCAAAACCTGAGGGTAATGTTACTCAGTGCTTGACATCTTCATCTCAAACGCACTCAGGCGAGGCACTCCTTATAATGGACCACTTCAATATCTCTGCAGTGACTGGGACCTGCTTCTAGGCTCTGTAGAGCACCCCTGCACTGACAGGCTATTACGCAGACCACACCTTTCAGTCATGTAACCAGGTCCGGAACACCCACGGCGAAGGTGTGTCCATATTTCACAAGGATGTACACACCTCCAGGCTGGTTGCTTAACACAATGCATCAGAGGTAATCCAAGTGCAACTAACTGTGGCCAGAACTGCTATACAAATTGTAGCTTGCTACGGATTCCACACCATACCCCACGGTTAACGGCCCTCATTTCTTGGTGTACTGGACAGTAGGGTTCAAACAGGAACTACTGATGTGAGACTGACACTACCCCACACTTAACTGGGATACCTACTCATGTACCAACACATTAGGCCAATGCTTTCTGGGATTCATAACCTCCAATTGGCTGGATCTACCTATACACACCACCACCAAGGCCAACAATATCCTAGACCTGGACATTACCAACATGTGTGACTGGTGTTCCACACCTGGGGTTATCCCCTCGTTGGTCAGTTCCAAACGTATGCTAATCACCCTTGTTATCCACATCCCGGCACCACACCCTTCATGGAAAACACAGTGCAATATTTCTACAAAGCCAACTTCAGGCTTCTTATGACAGCATTAGTAAACGTCATGACACCCGTGCAGATGGACAATATAGTTACAAACGCTGAAACATACACAACTGCACTTCATTAGCACTTATACAACTGCATGGATCCCAAATAGAGCCATGACGGTACCCACCAGATAATGGGCACCACTCTGGGGGTCCAGTGCCATGGACATAATGTACAACAGAAGGAGGAGACTGTTGCAAAGTAGAGTACAATCCCATGGGTGGGGTAGCTCCCTGGTCAGCCTCAGTAGGAATCTGAGATCCCTTATCACATCCTCCAAAGCTAGCTACATAAACATTACTGTGACACATTCCAAGGACTACCACAAAGCGTTATGGAGGTATGTCACTACTCTCGATGGCAATACCCACATCTGCTCTGACATACAATGGTTAGGCAGGAACATTACAGAACTGACTGATATTGGCAACATCCTAGCAGATAGGTTCAATGCTAACTTTACAGCCCTCTCACACCCTACAGGGCCCAAATTTATACAGGAACAATGCAGAGTCCCTGCGGTCACAACTATGCAGTTCAAACCTGCACTCTCTAAAGCCTGGAACACAGACTCCATGTGCCCATCCAACATCCCAGGCTGCGATTTACACAAACCTCAGAACGACATGGGTCCCCACTTAGCCACCAAATTTATTAATAGCCTTGTATCAGGCATTGTGGCCCCTGAATGGTGCACAGCAACAGTTATCACACTCCACAAAGGTGGCGCCACAATGGACCAGAAGGACTATTGCCCTATACGCCTGACTAGACTGTTCTGCAAGGATATGGGGCACATCATCATGGAAGTCATTCAGAGAAACATTGGTGGCCTCCAAACCTTTGATACCACCCAGGTTGGATTTGTTAGAGCCAGACATTGGCTCCTACACCTGGTGGAGTCCTTTGAGACAGTTACCAAGGTAGTAGATGATGGTAAGGAGGTCCACACAGCCTACCTTGTCCTCTTATTGGCTTTCAACACCGTTCCCCATTCTGGTATTGTCACCATACACATCCACCTGCACATCGACCCCTACATCTCGAGATGTTATGCAAAGTGGCTCACGGACAGGACTCACACAGTGAGGGTAGCATACCATAGTTCCTACTGTAAATCAGTTACAATTGGCGTACCCCAGTCCTCGGTCATAGGGACCCTCATGTTCGGTATATGCTTCCCTGAGGTACAGGCTATCACAGAGGGACTTTCCCTGAATAGGTTTCCAGACGACTGCAAACTAGGAGTCATGATTCATTCACCAGCTGATACAGACACCCTCCATAAGGGTGTCACTGTGACGGATACCTGGTGTTGATAACATGGCCTCAAGCTGCATGCCACAAGGTGCATAGACATCCCCTTTGGATTACACCAATCACCCACTGACTATCACATAGATGGTAGTCCCCTACATACATAAGACATTATAAGGGATCTTAGTACACACGTAGATAGCACCCACTCCTTTGATAACCATATTGCCAAGATGGCATGGATATCCTTCTACGTGGCCACCCTAATCTGTAATGGGTTTGTAGCCGGAACAAAGGCACCCATTGTACCTCTATACTCCTGACTTATGAAACAGGTTCAAGGGTACAACACTCCTTTTGGGGTGTACCTTATGGAACAGCAATGGCTTTAAATACCACAACATTAACACACCAACAGGATTATTGACCTCTGAAGAATGACGTATGCAGCACAACTACAGAAACCACAACTGTACTCATTTGCATACTGCATACTCAGAGGTGACCTCTGCTGAACATACAAGGCCCATGTCCACAACAATATTGATGGATATGCTCCACATAAGCAACATAAGCAAAAGCCACTGAGACCAACATGCTCTGGGACATATACCCAAATGCAACGATGAGTAGGACGTGCTGGAGGGATACATTCCTGAACCGGACACTCACTATGCTTTGTAACATGATTCCTATGTACATCAGGCAGGGACCCTCACTAGCACTCTTCATGAGATACCTCGATGGGTGGATGGGAGACAGACATGTACACCAGGGATCACTGCAGTGGCTGTACTGTACACAGGTGCAGGGAACAAATGACTCTGCTGTTCACAGCCACAGGACGCTACCCTAGGGAGGCGCCACCAGTGAAAACACTGTAGTTGGGCTTACAAATGGACTTGGCCAGACAGCATAGTACCTAACTATGAATCTGTGAAGCTATTACATGTCCTTTGTGCATGGATATTTGAGTAGCTCTTCCATTTCAATAAGCTATCATGCTGTTACACTGCCTCGTGACTACAAGCCATATGTATCCTGTTATTGTGTATTGTACATGCCAATAGACATACCTTATGTTTGCATAATATAACAGTAATGCTATGCAAAATATTTGACATATGTACCTACAATACTGTACATTTCACATTTTTGAAACATTATGCCATAATGCAAAGCATAATTACTCAGCAGGACCACCTTAGGCATGTTATTCTCGTTATATGCCCATACATATGCCTACTGTTACAGTATATCAACATATACTATCCCCTGTTATGGCACATACTTTTTGGACAAACCCTACCACTGACAGCGGCTGGAGTGGAATTGTTATGTTTAAAGCCCTTATGTAGCATCCCTTGTGGTGTATGAGGTGTTTACCTTGTGGCCCACAGCAGTACACACAATTTCTACAAGTGTTACTATGCTCAACAAGACATCACTACATAGTACCTTTTCCCACTGTATGCATTGCGTACACTTTCATTAATACAGCACAGGCACTACGTACACTAACATACTGAGTGTTCTACATACCTTCTTAGCGGTCCAAGTTTATGAAAATATCTGTCTTACTCCTATCCTGTTTAAACGGTTCTATGGTATGAGCATATGGTTTGAATGTATGGCAAGCCATCCTTTTATACATAGATACCTGTAACATGTGGTATCCTGCCACCAATTGGTGTTCCGGACTAAATTATTACATGCACATCAGCTGTGCAGCTACTCCATTAGCCAATTACATGGCAACAGTGGGGTATAATTGAATACTCCACTTGGGTATTGTCCTTTTGCCCTACATTCGAGGAAGACGGCCTGGATGTGTTTTGTTGTGATGAATTGCAACTGCTATATGGAGAGACACAGATATTTTGAATTCATGTCCCCCGTGGATTGTGTGTGAGGGCTAGAGTATGTAGTTCTACATGTGAGTGTAGCTATTATCTCAACCGTCTGATATGAGACTATTGCAAAGAAAACCTGTAACATCGGCATCTGTTCCATTGTACAACAGCAACGATTTCACATGGTGCCATTACAAGTGTGTCTCTCACAAGGTATGTTAACGCTTCTGCAGATGTCATTGAGTGAGTGGATGTTTGCAATGTTATTACAGTCTGTATTGCAATTGTTTTGGGTGTGGGGGAGATGTAGGTGGGTGTACATAGCAGATACCATTGTACCATTCTGAATTTTTGTTTACTATTGCTTTTTCTTTGGTTGTTAATGACTGCTTACTGCATGTATTTGGAGCTTTTCTCCCCGGGCCTCTACTGAAAACGGATATATGTCCAGCTTGACTAGCCCGGTCAACAAATGTAAAATAAAATGTAAAATAAAATAAATAAATAATAAAGGTTTGTGGGGACTGCATTTATACATATTCTATATGTGTGTGGGGGCTCCTTCCCTAATTGAAGACCTATCATTTAGTAGACTAATGCTATGGTTATTGCAGGCTTATTCATTAAGCCATTGTTAATTGGTTCCTATATAACATGCAGGTGATGTTGATCCTTCAATCCCTCCGGAAATACATCGATATGTAATGGAATGTTACTACATGAAAGCTGTCTCGTGTATTTCTGTCACAGATATTTACACTCATTGCAGTTGTGTTGGTGACTGAACCTCTTTGGCTTGGGTTGCCACCTTTTCAAATGGCCATAGTGGAACATTTGCAGGACACACATCAGGGTTTAGAGGCCGACACATACCCACGGTCAGTAGAAAGGATAGAACTTACTTTTGTTCTAAATAAAACCTTATTCTTGTAGCATTTTAGCTGCTTATTATGTTTCTTGTAACATTTATGTATTTTAGATACAGGAATAACTATTTAATGAAACTGTTACATAATATATGGGACATAATTATGTCCTACAATCTCGGACATTTGCCCATTTTAATATTTGTTGTCAGGACACAACTGCCCAAGGAGGGACTGTCCCTCTCAAAGTGGGACAGGTGGTAACCGTATGCCTAAGGCCAGCTATGACCACACCTACTGTAATAATCTACCTCTGAGTTAGCACGAACAGACACATGATGCAAACACACACACACACACACACACACACACACACACACACACACACACACACACACACACACACACACACACACATTACAGTCCCACGGAAACACACACCGCACCCTCAACACACACTTACACACACTACAGCAATCAGAAACACACTTAAACACAGTACCTACCTGGACCACAGCACCAGCAGCAATAACTAAATGTCCCTTAACATCGTGATAACATTACTCGTGGTTCTAGTGTTCTGGTACTGTAGTCTTTCGGTCTTTAAGCCTCGTGATTACGCGTGTCGGTATGTAAAGCATTCGGTAGTTGGCAGTATCCTATTTATTTGTACCTCAATGGTTGTGTACATGTCGTTAACCTATCTATATATTTGCAGATATATGTAAATCCGTATATATCGACATATATATCTCTCTATCACCCTTTCTTTCTCTAAAATATATATAGATATATATATATATATATATATATATATATATATATATATAGAGAGAGAGAGAGAGTGAACACACCTTTCGTTGGGTACATGGCGGTGTATACTGTTTCCTGAACTCCGCACTTTTGTGTTTTAACCTGTCACAATACACACCTGCCATTGGTACATCTTGGGTAGCTTAGTGGTAGGTGATTGTGAACATGGTTGCGTGTTCTACTCCTGGCAGTGGTCGTTTTACCTTTCAGAGCAGGCACTATTAGTACAGGGGTGAATAATGCTGGTTTCACCTGTTCTGGACATCTTTGACCGTGATCTGCATGATATTCAGCAAAGCTTAGACCTGTTTTGCGCATATCCATGTAGTCATATCTAAACGACGCTTACCGTCACTTGCCGGTGCATAAACCCGCTAACATGTGCTTAAATGTGCTCTAATGACCTGCATCCAACTTCCATTATTCGTGCCATCGGGATTACGTAACGGCCCTTGCAGGACGTGGAACCGGGAACATGCACGACAGTCAGTGGCTTTACCACTTGGGCATCTGGGATTTTTAGAAGTGTTATGATGTTTTATATGTGGACTGTACTATGGCTGTTCCTCCATACTGCAATCAAATGTGTAACTCAGTTAGTTTACATATGGATGAGACCTATTAATGGTATGTCCAAGTGATGTTTAATGGATGTGCTCCAGCATTGGGAATCTATGTCACAGTGAGCCACACACTGTAATGTGCTACACCTTGACACAACCATAACTGGAGAATGCTGGGGTGACAGATACCTGTCATGTGTACTCCCCATGTTTTTGCACTACATCCCTGATTACATTATATGGAGCCCCTCATTAACATACCAGGGAATCTAAGCAGAGTGGGTGGGGAACAGTGGTTACAGACATGGATCTCGCAATTGGCTCTGTTCCACAGAGGGACAGTTAGTTAATCGATGGGGTGGCGACAGCAGACACATTTTGCCTAGGCTGATGAATGGCCTCTGACAATCGGGCATGTACCTACCGATGTACCTAGAAATCTATACATACAGTATTAACATATGCTGTTAGCTTCGTTTACTGTTCAGGTGTTGACTTTCCTTGTTCCAATAGCTGTTGTGTGTGTGCAATAGTTGAAGGCTGCCTATGTAGGATTCACACAGTCGGCCACCTATACATTACAATTTACAGGTGGTCATGTGTGTGTGCCATCCATTTTACTGTGTGTGCAGGTGGAGAAGTGTGTCAGTCCATAGGGGCCTACACTGTCAGTGTATGTGCTATACGTTCCCTCTTTGCCAAGGTGTGGGCATATTGGGCATGCCTCCGTCTGCCTACTGGGGCTGGCACAGGGTGTTCATGGTCTGAATCCCTCTGTGCCTGTGATGGCCTTGGCAATTGCAGTGGGCTGTCAGGGCCTTCACCATTATGTCCCTGCGGCAGCTGTTTCCGCAGGATCATATTATGTAGCATAGCACATACTATAACGATGTGGGCACACCTGCCTGGAGATTACTGCAAGGCTCCACCAGATATGTCCAAGCAACGGAAGTGTGATTTCAGCATCCCAAACACACGCTCTATGATGATTCTGGCTTGTGCGTGTGCCTCATGATGGCGTTCTTGCATGGGTGTGTGTGCATTTCTGATGGGAGGCATCATCCACGGCTCCAGTGCATAGCCAGCATCCCCCACAAGGTGGCCATATGGGATGTCCCCCCTGACAAATACCTGATACAGCTGTGAGGCATGCCAGATGTGGGAGTCATGGTAGTTTCCAGGGCTGCCAGCACACACATCCGTGATAATGCCCTGGGCATTGCACACAACCAAGTTGATGGAGTGGTATCCCTTGCAGTTTATGTAGTGCCTACCATGCTCAGGTGGTGACTTGATATGTATGTGCATGCAGTCTATTGCACCCAGTATCTCCGGGTAGTGTGCCACATGGTGGAAGAGACGCATATTGCTGGCCAACTCCTCCTGAGTTTGGGGGAAGTATATATGCTCATTGGCATGTGGTAACATGGCATCCAGGAACTGGTGGAGTACCCTGGATGCTGATGCCTTTGAGATCCCCATGATATCTCCAGTTGGCCTTTGAAAGGTACCTGTGGCTAGTATTCTCAAGCTTACACATACCTTTGTGTCCACTGGGATGGGTTCCCCTCTGTTGTTTCTGGATCTCAGGCATGGCTGGCACAGCTCAACTATTTGCTGCATGATGTCCCTGTCCACCCTGTAATGCTCTACTATCTCCAGATCATGTAGCCCCTGGTAGGTTACCCTTGGTCTGAACACTCTTCTCCTCCTTGGGGGCCTGAGGTGGTTGTCAGCATCATCCTCCACAACACCTTCAGTCTCCAACACATGGTGATGAATCACAGCTATGGCAGCTCCCAACAAGTACATTGTAAAAGTTCCATGTCTGTTTACACTGATGGTGCAGTGTTTGCGAATACACAAGTGTGTGTGAGGTGCCTTCACACTTTATACTATTGTGCTTTGAACACTGATGATGTCATAGGGTGTGTATGTACAATCGGAGCTGCAGGGTATCTTATGTGTTTTACCACAGGTACTGCTATTGTGGTGCCTTTGGTGTTGAATTACATTTAGCTGCCATGGATTACCTCTTGTCCTTGCCTTAACATTTCTTAACGATTCCTCTCCCATTGTCTGGCATGCATCCAGCAGCCTGCTTTCTTTTGTACTTTCCCAAACCAGGATTGTCTTGCGAAATGTGTTCTATAGCCGATCTACTGCAGGTTTTCTTTGCTCTGCGGTGACAGTTCTCTTTTCTTTGCAATCTGACACCTCCCCTATCCTGTTCTGCAGGTTGCTGCTAGCAGCCTTGTTAGCTGCCGTCAATGGCCCACTGTGAGTTAATAGGTGTTAATTGCTCAGTTGTACTTCAATTACCCTACTGTGGCATTTCCTTATTGTCTTCCCCTAAACCTCCTGTTTGAGCTGTGGTGTGCAGCGCGTGCATCCGCTTACCCAGTTTTGGGCACATTTTCATCCACGTACACATGCTCTTTCGGGCACCATGTGTGCTCTCAGCTAAGCAAAGCTATACCTACATCCACACCCCTATCCTGCAGCTTTGCTTGCAACAGGCAGCCCAGATTTGCATTGCTCCAATGTGCTTACAGCTATGGTGGCACACCCCACTGCTGATGTCTTGTATACCTCCAGACCACTCCTCAGTGTTGTAGCACTGCGCCATATGGTACATCCTTAGGCCGGCGGGACATTTGCGACTCACTGTTACTTGCCTCATTTGAATGGCATTGACTACTAATTCATAGTTACTGTGCCAAACACTGTTAAAGACCCTTAGCAACCCTTGCAGCCTGGTTGTGGTGTACCATGCATACCACTGACTATTATGGTGAAATCATGATTTGTGTTACATTGCAATTTTATGACATTTGTATATATTTTCCTTGTGTTCCCATTTGCGCACACATGCCCTGCGGTTGTACTTTACGTTACTGTGGCCATGACATTAAATGTTATTTTTTATGTGTTGTGCATCTTTTCTTATGCCATTAGCTCTATATTTAGCCATTGGCATATGTTAACTTTGTAATACATGAGTCTGGTCCGCTTTCATGGCTCCGATGTTCTGTTTGGCAAAATGTAAACTGTTTTTTTTTGGTTTACATTTCTGTAGGCTTACATTATGCCTACACCACTTCATGAATCGCTGTGTACCTTCATTTGCATGCTGCAGTACTGCACATGGGATGATTAGCATACCTGAGCTGAGAGCTACGCAGATCTGGCGTACGCTGGTAGTGCACATGGAATTGGATCGTACCTGGATCTCTCAGCGGCCATATTTGGCATCATACCGCCTACGCTACGCCTGCGCCTGGCGCAAACTTCATGAATCCCAGGGATAGTTTAGTTAGTTAGCCACTTAGTAATGCTTTCTTGATCAGGTTATCCCCACTAGGCTGAATAACAGGAATATGGCAAAGTGTTGGTTCTTCTTTTACATTTTTTAAGTGGGGGAAGACTTTCAATGTGATTTAACATGGTGGATAAGGAAATAAGCAATGTCAAAGCAACTGAGTTCCATAAAGTTGTTATAATTGTTATATAACTTTATTGCAATAGAGAAATAGAATAATAAATCTGACATTGCTTAATTACGTGAACACAATAACCTTAATATGAAGCCATACATTGCCTTATCTTCAGGCCTTTACATAGCCCTTCTCTAACTAATGTTATTACTCTTTCCTAGAGGCCCTTGCATTATAGGAACCCTCATACCCACCCCTGCCATTTCTCCATACAAAGTCTACCTTGCCTCTTAATTAATTTATCTCAAATGTGCTTCCTGACCTTGATTTTCTTATCATTACATGGTGAATGAATGTGCAAGGAAATACCCTAATACTCATTACTTACAGAATAACACAGGGTATCTTTTCAAAAGCATTTCACCAGTGGTACTATAACAAGACAGTTAAAGTAAAATGTCACCTGTGACCATTTTCCAACATTTAAAAATATATACAGATAGGAACATAACCATGCCTTGTGGTATCATTCCTAATAGCCAACGTTTAGTATGTTAGAGTAGGAAACTTACTTTCCAGAGAACATAAGCTAAAGCATTGTGTGCTCCCTCACAAATGGAATATACTTCAGGACACTCTCTTAATAAATATTTACAGCCTGACGTCTCCTCCCCACATCACCAGCACTTACCACCCAGTTATTTTTACTCATTATTTGAAGGAGTAACTGGAAGTTTGTTAAAATGCACAAAAATGTGAGGTGGATTGAGTGCCAGAGAGCATCCAGTCTAGCTGACACCCATTTATGTGTATCTATCTTTGCCTCTGGGCATTTTTCCCAACTACTGGTGCATAACTGTTAACCTCTCAGTGCAAGAAATCTGGACAAAGCCAAAAATAAAGAGGGGGGCAAAGACCCAAAAATGTGGACATATTTTAAATATTGCTCCTATAAGCTTAGGAAGTTGCTAGAATAATATGTTTTGCATTATTATGTATTTTCTCACCGATATGAAGTCTGGAACTCACATGTATATCATTATTTAGTGACGTCATTGCTCAATGATTTGCTAGACAACCACAAATTTTATGAGGAACAGACCAAAAATATGAGGCAAAAATCTGGGCATTCTGCAAAACTCTGGACAGTTGTATGTAAACTGGGTTTTTTTTCAACTATATCCAAGATGTAGCCAACTAATAATTTGTAATGGGCAAATAATATTCAGGTTTTGGCCTTACATCAAGGATATTCCCCCACCAAGAGTGTATCAAGTAGTTTGGTCAAGTTTAGGTTACTTCAGCTTAGGCTAGTTCGCTGTAAATATTGCTAACATCAGAACATAACCTCCAGTTCCATTTGTGTCAGTTCATGGAAGGGTATGTAATGATCCATGTTCCTATGACAGATATCAAACCAAAATACTGATCTACTCTGAATTCAGGTCCAGAAAATAGGAATTGTGGTGTTTGCCAAGATCTATCACCATAAGTCCAGCCCTTCTCTATTTTTATTTTTTCTGTAGAATGTCCTATATATTATTTTTCATCCTCACATTTGCTTCCTGACCATGATTTTCTTATCATTTAACTATATCCATATCAAGCTTAATTTCATGTAACAGCCAAACCAGTCTTGGGATAGACCTGGCTAGTGCCAGATATGTCATATTAGCCAATAATACATACCTTGTTACATCTGGTAATCCAAGCCCACCATATAGTGATATGGGCATAATTTTTTCCTAATTGATCAGGGGTGTCTGTCATCCCATACAAAATGTGTAAGAATGACTTGCAAATTTTGAGTGAGAAGATGTTTCATAAGTCCTAGTAGGTGTCTAGCAAGGAAAAGATATTTGGGGAGAATAAACATACATATTGCAGTTATTTTCACCATCAAAGAAAACTTCAAGTCAGACAATCATTTAATCTTTAATCTGATAAAACTTAGCACCTTTTCTAGATTATACAAGAACATTGTTCAAGCAGGATACCCAGATATTTACAAGATTGCACCCAGCTAAGTCCTGTATGCGTTATCTTATTTTTTGCCCTTGTACAAGCCTGATCGATGACTGCCTTATTCCAGTTTACTGACATACCACAGATATTGCTGATTCTTTTTGAAAAACTCAGAAATTCCTTGAAGGTTCTCCTGTGGGTTCATCACTCACAAAACACAATCATTCATGAGCCATATATTTCTAATTACTTCTCGTATCTGAACAGTGATACCCAAATGTCATTCCTGCATCTTATTATATTTACTAAGGACCTTAACTGTCAGTAGAAATGGGGCGGGGGTCATCCCTGTTGAGTTTCTCTTTGTAAACATAAAGGCATAGAGCACATTTTGTTGGTTAGGACTTGTGCCATTGGTTGGGAGTATAATAAACTGTACCATTGTACAAATTCTCCCTCAGTACCAAGCTAAGCCATCACCATCCAGAAAAAGCCCCATTGCACACAGTAGGATGCTTTCATGAAATCTACAAAGACTACTCACTGCCATAGAAATATTCTTACATTTGCAGATCTGTTGCATATTGATAAACAGCCTTAGGAGTCTTGGGGTCCCTTTCAGATTAATGATAAAGCACTGCAGAGTTACATCAGCTAATTGTAGCATTATCCTATTGCACTTTGTTGCTAAGACTTTTGCTAAAATGTTTGTTTCTATAAGCAACAAAAAAAATGGTCTGTAAATCTGTGGTTTCCTAGGTCTTTGCCTTTTTAGAAAATATCACAATGCTGGCCAGTTGTGCATCTACAGGAAGGGTTCCCTACATTTGACTAGTTATAAGAGAGTATGTGAAACTGGAGTTAAGAGTTCTTCTAGTTCCTAGTATATCTCAGCCCTTAGACTTCCTGTCCCTTGGGACCTTTCAGCTTTTAATGCCATGGTGGCTACATAGATTTCTGCAAGTTCACTTAATACTTGAGGTGGATCTCACAAATAAACCATTGTTATCTGGGATGATGCACAGGAGAAACAGTTTTCTTTGGAAAGCATTCAGATGCAAGCAACCTGTGCATGTGTAACAGCTGAGAAAGACAAATCAAGAAAGGAGAGCCGGACCAGAAATGAGTTATGCAGCTGCTGTTGGGTGAGGGAGAGAGATCTCTTAGTGTTAAAGCACTGAGGAAGAGACAGCTGATAAGAATTAGAGCAGAAGGGGAGGAAACATCTGATAAGAATTAGAGCAGAAAAGGACACTAACATTAACAACTATGTGGTTTAGAACTATTTGATGACACTTTTTCCTGCTTCACAAATTCATTCCACCATATAAATTAATACAGAAATATTGGTTTATATGACATTTGAGACATCTTAGTTTGCTGCATTGCTTATAATGGAGTATAGGAAAATACAATACATTCTGTACATTGAAAACCTTTGTAATAAAGTACTTAAATTTGCAGACTACCCAAAGAATGTCCCAGCAGTATTTTGAAATCAGATGTTGAAAATATTTTAAATACATTTGCAACAATATGCATTAAATTAAAAGAAGTTATAAATGTAAGAAATGTTAGGACACAGTGTTGTGAGGCTTTAAGTTCTTTGTGGATAAATTGTGGCTGTATTATTCTCGCTCTATTCGGGCTACTGTATATGTGAGTGTTGGATTTTTTGTTCATCGGACTTGTTCAAGTAGCTACATGTCTCTGGGGCTTTAAATTGAAGCTTTGGCAATAACGAAGATACAGGTGCCAAGCATTAAGTGGAAGGGTGCTGATTTTGGTATAACCACATTTTCAAAACATCTGACATTCGAGTTGGGTGTTGGGAATTGGTGAATTGCTGAAAGTACTTTATTCATGAACACACTATAATTTTTATTGAACTGTGGTTTGATATACAGTGACTCTAGAACTGCAACTGGATTACCTATGTATTTCATGGTGGTTTATAATTTTCTTTCTTTTGTCACAATTTAGTAATTAATAATTTTTTCAACAAGAATTGGCAGAATTTACTTGTTAATATGATACAAGGAAGGGGTTCAATGGTTTAAACCACGCATATCGGCCTGTTACTATTACACCATTTATCAAGCTGCTGTTTAACAGATTACATACCAGGAAGTGAATTATCTTGTTTTCTTGTTTTGTGACTGCAATTGCTTGGTATAGGAACAATAATGTGTTTCATTCTTTCATTTTCAACTAATAATTATGTGAATTAGCATATCTGAGTTACAACTATATTGATTCATGTTTAATATGACACAGGCAGACCTCCCAACCATCCCGAATTACTCGGTTTTTACCGAGTTTTGGGGTCCAATTGAAGGGGTGCCACGATTCCCGAGTGGCACCCCTTCATTTCCGATTTTTTCATTTCTTTTTTAAAATTTTCGCGCTGTCGGAGTTGACGTCATCACGTGCGCGATGACGTCAGCACCGTCAGGCTACCAGCCAGTCAGAATTGAGCTCAAGGAGCTCGCATCTTCATTTCTGGCTGGCGGTTGGAATTAACCGCGAAGTTCAAGCAACGTCGTGGATGGCAGCAGCATCAGGCCAGGAACTTCGGAAGCTGAAGCAAATGTGGACAACATGGATATATTAGCGGTGCAAGTCAGTATATTTTTATGCTTAACGAATGGCATCGCAGCTTCACTGTGTAACTTTTACTTTATGGCAGGTAAGGCTTTCAACGAATGGCATACAGCCTGGCAATGCAGCTTCACTGTGTAAGTTTTATTTTACTTAATGGCAGCATTCAGGGTGTGTGTGAGCATTCAGCCTGTGTTATTTACTTAATGGCACAGCTTCACTGTTACTTTTATTTTATTGGCAGGGCAGCTTCTATTTTTCTGAAAGAGCAGCTGTGTGTGTAAGTCGGTATATTTTAAACTTAATAGCATCGCAGCTTCACCCTGTAACTTACTTTTAGTGGTATAACTTCACTGTTAGCTGTATTTTATTGGCAGCTTTTATTTTACTTAATGGCAGCTGTGTGTCTGAGAGTGAGCTTTCAGAGTGTGTATTATTTACATAACGACTTTACGAATGGCATGCAGGCCTAGCAGCTTCACTGTGTAACTTTTATTTTACTTAACTGCAGCTTTTGGGGGGAGGGGGTGAGCTTTCAGACTGTTATTTACTTAACGGCACGAACCCAGCACAGGTTCACTGTTTCTTTTATTTTATTGGAAGGTTTTATTTTTCTTAACAGCAGCTATGTGTATGACAGTGAGGTTTGTGTTATTTACATAACGGCACCTTACAATGAATGGCATGCAGACCTAGCAGCTTCACTGTGTAACTTTTATTTCACTTAATGGCAGCTTTCAACAAATGGCATGCAGGCATCACAGCTTCAATGTGTAATGTTTATTTTACTTAACAGCAGCATTCATGGGATGTGTGAGCTTTCAGCCTGTGTTATTTACTTAACGGCACAGGCCCAGCACATCACTGTTACTTTTATTTTACTGGCAGGGTAGCTTTTATTTTACTTAGAACAGCAGCTGTATGTGTAAGTCAGGATATTTTTACACTTAATGGCATCACAGCTTCACTGTGTAACTTATTTTACTTAACGGCACAGCTTCACTGTTGCTTTTATTTTATTAGCAGCTTTTATTTTAGATAATGGCAGCTATGTGTGTGACAGCGAGATTTCAGAGTGTTATTTACATAACAGCAGCTTTCAATGAACAGCATGCAGACCTAGCAGCTTCACTGTGTAACTTTTATTTTACTTAACAACAGCTTTTAGGGTTAGGGGGTGTCAGCTTTCAGTCTGTGTTATTTACTTGATGGCATGAGCCCAACACAGCTTCACTGTTACTTTTATTTTATTGGCAGCTTTTATTATTCTTAACAGCAGCTGTGTGTGAGAGCGAGCTTTTAGAGTGTTATTTACATAACAGCAGCTGTGTATGTGTAAGTCAGTATATTTTTTACACTTAATGGCATTGCAGCTTCACTGTTGCTTCTATGTTAAATTGTGTGTGTGAGTCTGTATATTTTGTTTACTTAATGGCAGAACAGCTTTGCTGTGTTATATGTAGGTGTGTGTGTATTTCTACACTTATGGCATAGCAGCTTCACTGTTACTTCTATGTTACTTAATGGCAACACAGCACTTGACATAAGCAGCATTAACCTTCTTGAAGAACTATGTAGCACAAGAAATTTGGAAAAAGCCAACATTTATTGGGTGGGAGACAAAGGCCCAAAACCAAGGACACATTATAAACCTCGCTTGTATAATCTTAGAAAAGTTGCTAGAATAAAATGGTTTGTGTTGCCATGCATTTCCTGAATGATAGGAAGACTGAAACTTAAATTGCTATAATTAGTGAATTCAGTTTTCACTGATTTGCCAGAAAACCACAAATTTTAAGAGGAACAGAGTCAGACCAAAAGTATGAGCCAAACATTCTGTAATGATTTTTCCAGATTTCTGGTGCTGCACAGTTCTTCAGGGGAAATTTGTTTAGTGCTGCTTATGCCAAGTCTGCTTGTGTTACTAGTAAAACAGGTAGAATATTTGCTTTTGATGCAGAAGGTTGTGGGTTCTACTCCCACAGTATGTAGATGGATTGCTGATACTGTACTGTGTTGTACTTTTAAAGGGGGTGGATGTTACAATCCTGAGAATGTCCTCTTTGGCGGAGATATCTAGTAACCATGAATCTATCAGTTTGCCATCCATTCCCTATTGCAATATTATTAGCTTATCATTTTTTTAATGTAACATAGGCAATTTATTCCTCATGGGCAACAACAGGTACTTTATTTGTAGATAAAACAATGAAATATAAAGGTGTTTGCTAGCAACAACCTCTTCATTAGCAACAGATCTTAGAGATCTCTTTAATGTGGAATTATTTAGGTGACTTTTACTTCTGCAGAGATTGTGCTGGGGCCTGAGGCCATATTTTGGCTGTCTGTTCTTCAGTTTACATTTGAAAGCTGATGCCGCACAATTCCGTTAGAGTGGGCGGGGTTGAATTATGTATGCATATTTTATGTTAATCAGTGTACAGATTTGTACCTTTTTTCATTGGCCTTTGTCCAGATTTTTAATGATTCCAGTTTGAGAGGTATGGACACAGGATGTTTGTGTTATAATTTAAATAACGATTATTATTTAGTTAATATTTTTCTGTTTACCATACTATTTTACAATTCATGTGTGGTATTTAATAGCTTATAATTGTGGTTTCTACAGATCTATGGATTGACCAGTATGACTTGATCAAAGTTAGGTTTTTGATACATTTCTCCCCATTTGTACCCTTGCCAGAGGTTTAAAATTCCAGCGAACTTTTATTATATATTTTTTTATAGACATCAATATATCAGATAAGTTTGATAGTTGTCTGATGTTGGTCAATATATTATAGGTTATTCACAGCTAAGTTTTGAAAATTACAACAATCTATAATTTTATTAAAACCACATAGGACTATTAAGGGACATTGTTGGGCCATCAGGTTAGTGGTAGTACTGACTTAATACTTATTGGATTTGTTAATATATTTTTTTCTTGACACAATTGTGATTGGTCTAATGGTGCCTTTTTAGTGGCTGTTGGAGTCACCATTGAATACAGTGAATATGTTAAGCATGATGTTACTGGACATACCAGAGCAATAAGACAATTTTCGAACAAACACCAGTTATATAATTATTAAGGAGGATTATATACCCTTACGGTGGCCTAAAGATTAAGCATTTATGACACAATAGTCAATTGTGTGTTTTGTTGAACTAGGACCACTTATGGTAAGGGAATATGAATATACTGATATAATTTCATGACATAACATTAACATACCCTTACGGTGGCCAAAATTAATATACAATTTAGGAACTTTCTTTGCAACAATACCACTTATTGTAAGGGTATGACAATATAACAACATATTCATTCTGTATTCTTGTGACCGAATTGGACTATTCAGGCATATAGAGTTATTTTGACCATGCAATATTGAATATTGGTAAAAATTTTTTGGGTGAGATGAACTACTCTACTTTCTGTCAGCCCAACATTACCCCCCAAGTAGTACTTCTGTTTGGCTAATAAGTTATCAGTAACAGACATAACACTACAGGCTTAAAACCTAACCATTGGTCCTAATCATGGATCTGAATGACATCCTTAGGGGTCTTTCAGCAGATAAGGATAATCTAGATGCATTTGGACTTAATACAGGTCAATCTCCTATGTCAGATAATGTCATAACTGACACCAGAGATAAATGTGGTTCTGTTTTCTCTAAACTTAGTAGACAAATGAAAACTCTCAGAACCAACATATGGCACTTGAAGCTTTTTAAAGCATATAAAATAAAATATATTACACCTAGAGGGCTTCGTATTAAGTTGCAACCATTAGTGGCTAATATTGACAACCAACTAACACAAGATTGGGCTATAGCCCAGCATCAGGCATCTATGCTTTTTTTTGATAGCCTTTCCAAATACTATGAAAGAACCACAGAAACACTGATCACAGATTTACAAACTACTTGCATAGAAGCTGAAGCCTTTTCTACCACAGATTATTATCAAGGCTATTTATCAGAATTAGCCAACAAATTGACCAATACAGAGGAACAACTTAAGAAAAAGAAAATACACAAGTTTAACAGAGACCTAGGTGATTACGAAAAAGGTAAACCGTTCGTAACACAAAAAAGTGTCAGGTTTAGTGAGGGGACATATAAACCACAAAGGGGAAGGAAAATACCCAGACCTATCTTAAAAAAGAATGATACAACACATACTGTTACATCTGATGATGATTATTCATCAACCACAGATGGCGAGGTTTCCTCTAACCAGGCGTCCCCAGTGGCAAAAAGGAAGCAACTCATCCCTTTAGGCCAAACACACGTAGTGCAGGGAGGAAACATAGGAGAAAACATGGGTACAACCAATCTTCAAACATTACTGAAACAAATAACAACACAGTGAATAATGTACTTAATATTTCTTCCTTTGCACTCACGGATGTACAATACAATGTACTAAATAAAGGCTTAAATTTTGTACCCACATCACCTGTGCCTGAACATTTTTTTAATGGAAGACATTAATAATTTTTGTAGAACACTTAACCTTAAGTTATTTTTTTCAGATGAGTCTAACTCTCAAAGATCTACTGGTTTCCGGTTTGGTAAATCAAAATTTGTACCACCGATGGACAAGCATGTCTCAATATTCAAAGATTGTGTTATGAGGGATTTACACTTTTCTGATAACTTTATATGTAATCGCAGTAATCTCAATCAGTCTGAAAGAGAAGCACTTTCACAATTACAACAGAATAAAAACATAGTTATCACTCCAGCGGATAAAGGTGGTGGTATTGTTGTAATGGATCATTCGAAATACAAGGCAGAGGCACTTAAACAGTTATCTCAATCACAGTTTTACATACAGATGGTAGTGGATCCCACCTCTAACTTCAAATCTGAGATTGATTCATTTATAGATTTGGCAGTGGAGGAGGGTATTATTACTCCACAAGTTGCTAGGCAACTTAAGGTGACTGAACCAATGCCACAATACTTATATTTAATACCGAAAATACACAAAGATCTACTCAATCCACCAGGCAGACCTATAGTATCAGGTCGAGGATCACTCACGGAACCCTTGTCTGCCTTTCTGACAGAACATCTGAAACCACTACTGACCATGGTTAGATCACGCATTCAAGATACCACACAGTTTTTGAATATTATTGAAGACTCTCAGCTGGAAGATGATTGGCTGTTATGTACATTGGACGTATCATCATTATATACGAGCATTCCCCACAAGGCTGGTATTATGGCTGTGACTTATTGGTTAAATCAATCTAAGTTATATTCTACTGGATTTAACAATTTCTTGATCAAGCTTACAGAATATGTATTACAAAAAAACATCTTTTACTTTGAAGGCAACCCATATTGGCAAATTAAAGGGACAGCAATGGGGGCATCCTTTGCCCCGATTTACGCGGATCTGTTTATGGGATATTTTGAACAGGCCTTCATATATGATGCCCAGCAGAATATTCACATGGGCAATTTGGACATCTGGCGGAGATACCTGGATGATTGCTGGTTGGTATGGCGGGCAGGTATGGATGAATTATCCACATTTGTTGCATACCTAAATAATAATCCTTTTGATATACATTTTACAGCCAACACTGGATATGATGAAATAGTTTTTCTGGATGTGGCCATTAAAAGATTACTTGACCACACTTTAGCAACATCAATACACAGAAAATTCCCACAATATAACACTTTACTTCATGCCACTAGCTCTCATCCCCCGCCACATCATCAGCAACATCCCAAAGTCCCAATTTTTGCAACTCAAAAGAATATTCTCCACAAATGCAGAATATTCTGCACAAACACAGGAACTAACAGCAAGATTTGTGGACAGAGGATATAATCCTGAACATCTAACCAATACGGTCAGCCAAATTCAAACTAGTAGAAGATCAGATCTATTAAAATATAATAGACGAGAGGAAGAAGTTACTCGACGTAGACAACCTATTAGATTAGTCACCACTTATGGAAACAATACATCCAGGTTCAGACAAATAGTCAGTAAACATTGGGATATATTAAAATCAAACCCATTTCTCAATGATATTCTCCCAGATACATGTGCTTTTTCTTACCGAAGGGGACGTACCATTCATTCCCATTTAACACATTACAAAAGATTCACACCAGTTTCCACAATACAAACAACACTTTTTGGGGACTCTTTAGTGGGCTGCTATCCATGTGGACATTGCAGCGCATGTCAGTATATTTGCAAAACTAAAGAATTCACCAGTAAAAACACTTCTAAGGTGTACAATATTAACATTTTTGCAAATTGCAGCTCTGATTGGGTTATTTATTTGGCCCAATGTACCTGTTCCGCCTTTTATGTTGGTCAGACCTCTAGACTAAGAATTAGTGAGCATCTAAGTTCCATAAGAAACAGACGAATCACAAATGCTTTATATAAACATAGCAAACATCACACAGGTGCCTCGTTCAGGTCTGTCATTATAGACAAAATCCAACTTCATAGGAACTTTAAGATGGGATGGCATACTAAACTTAACAATATGGAAAGCAAGTGGATCACCAATCTTGGGGCCTTTTTCAAACCAGGATTGAATGAATATGAAGTACATGATGGTACTTCTAGATAATAATAATATTATTTAGTGTCAGCTTCAGTAATGTGTACCACCGAGATATTGAGAAAGAATTGTGTTTAAATATGATCAGTTAATTGGGCTCAAACTGTATAATGTGTCTACATTACACACTATATCTTAAACATTCAGACTTTCATCTGGGTCCTGTGAAAAATGCAAGCTATATTATGGCTGTTTATAATACAATTTATTTGCAATTGTATAATCAAAGATTAATCTAAACTGTCAGGTTCTCAGATATGTATGTCTGATCAAATCACTAAATTCATCTTTTACATGTTCCAAACTTTGACTGTGTTCAAACCAACCAAGTGATTTGAGTTAGGAGTATACCACTTTAAATCAAGTGTATATTAAGAGTACCAGGATGTGAAGGTGTTTTGTAAATTAACTTTCTGTTCAAAGAAAATATCACATTGAGAAAGGCTTTACTAGCCGAAACCGGTCTGTGACTTTGTATGGTAGGCAGCTTTTTAGCTACCTTCGAATAAAATTTAATTTGAATTTTATTTTTGCTGCTGTGTGTGCTGGTCCCTCTTTGTTTTTGGAATTATTGGTTTTGACCGGGCATCATAGTCCACCATGCGTGCCTTGCTTTCTTTGTGGATAAATGACTAAAATTTCTGTCATTAAAGTATAGTTGCTATTTATGTTAAAAGAACATTATTAAAGGATTAGAATAAATGGAAATCATGCATGACATTTGAGACTTTTTATTTACTAGCATCGTTTATGAAAGAGTATAAAAAAAAAAGTGATTGTACACCTTGCAGAAATGTAGTACTTTACCTTGCTGACTAAATGAAAAGCATTCATAGCAGTTTCGGACTGATGACATTTCAAAATCAACTGTTGAAAAACACTAGAAAGAAGTTTGTAGTAGTTTACTTGACTTTAGAATATGTTAATGAAAATGAAGAGGATGGAATGTGAGTCTAGTAATGAAGGACTGGATACCACAGCAACTTTATCTTAGCCAAGGCAATAAGATATATTACAAACAGATTATCATGTTTTTGAAAGGAGGAAGCAGTAGAGAAAGAATCAAGAAGAAAACGACTGTAAATGTGAAAATACTACAGGGACAATGTTTGAAAGAAGAAACAGAAAACGATAGCAACGAAAATGTACTAAAACATCCAAATGTTAACAGTATGAAAATGATTTAAGAGTTTGTAATATTACCATGGTCTGATCAGGTAGAAAAAAATTCAGCTGTGTTGATTTGGTACAGAAGAATGTTGTAGGGTAACAATTCTGGATAATAATAAAGATTTTAGGTGCATCTATAGTAAAGTATGGGAGGGTTTTAATGGCTGACTTAAGGGAAAGAAAATATCTCTTTAGCACAATTATATGCTTCAACTAATAGGATCATAGGGTCATAGGATCATGGGAGGTTACTAGGCTAATGGTCCTGGAGTCCTTACAAGCCTAGCCAAGATTTTATCCCCAAAAAGAAACCTCAGTTAGCATCTGTTGCTACTGTCAATGAGGGATATAGGTGGAACCCCTGGGATAAATTTGTGGTTTCCCATCCACCCATCAAGGTTGCACTTGAAGACAGTCAGTGAGGTACTCTGTTTGACGTGTATGGGAAGTCTATTCTAGAGACAGGCAGCCTCTGCGAGACAAACCTGTCTCACCAGCAGGTTTTGTTGATGTTGCATATTAGATTCAGGCCTTTAGAGCAGATAATGCACAAGGAGTTTGACTTATAGATATGGAGCATCTCTAGTAGGGCAGGGTCTGAGAATGCCTTGTAGGAAAACACAGATCACCACTGAGCAATATGTATGATACCGAGTAGAGTGATAGTGATTTGAGGATAAATGTTGGAGGCCATGGATTCTCTTTGTGACATATTTCTGTGGCCTTTCCAGTTGGTGCAGATGTTTGGAGAGGTACATACCAAACAGGGTGTTATACTCAATTATTGGTCTAATGAGAGAGGAGTATAGAGAGGTAATAACCTCCTTTTTCCTAGATGCAATACCTTTACTTACGAAATAAACCAAGTAAAAGGCTTTTCTGACCACTGCTGCTACATGATGGTCAAATGTGAGATTGTTATCAACCTGAGTACCCAGGTCTCTCACCACAGGTTAGATGTTTTAGGGGGTTGCTGTTGATGTGGCAATCAGTAGGGGCTGTGTTTTTGCCGAATGGCATGATGATACTTTTTTGTGTTTAGCTTGAGGCCATGAATTTGACACCAGTCATTAGCTGCTGTGAGACCCTCTTGCAGTATGTTAACATCATTTGGGGAGTCAATGACAGCACCCAACTTACAGTCATCTGCAAGCTTGGTGAGCCACAGGCCTTTTGTCTTTGCTTGGATCTCTGAGAAGTATATGCCAAACAGTAGGTGTCCCAGGACAGATCCATGGGGAACTCCACTCATAACAGGTCTCCTATCAGAGGTAGAGGTACCTATTTTGACTGTGAGGGTCCTATCAGTGAGCCACTTGATGAGATAGGGATTTATGCCAAGTTGTGTTCGCTTTTTGATGATGTCCAAGTGGGGGATTGTGTCAAAGGCCTAGGCCAAGTCAAGGTAAGCTGTATGTACTGACTATCCCTCATCCAGGGCCTTGGTGACAGTCTCAAAGAAGTCAACCAGGTTCAACAGGCTGCCCTTGAAGAATCTGAACTGGGTGGGGTCAAGTACTTGGAGAGTGCCTCTGTCCTTGTTTATGAGCTGCATAATATGCTCCATGGCTTTACAGATCAGACTTGTCAAGCTAATGGGGCGATAGTTTCATCCCCTTGTACAAAGGTGGTGACTTTTGTACAAGGGGATGACAGTGGCAGCTCTCCACTCTGCTGGAATGGAGCCTGTACTTAGGCTGTGGTTGAATAGGGTACTCAATGGCGAAGCTAGCTCTTGCTGGAGATGGTGCAGAATACAGCCTGGGATACTATCAAGTCCCATAGAAGCTGTGTTTTTTGCATTGTACAAGGCCTTTAACACTTGATCTATGAAGAAGTGAGGTATGGGACAAGTATCAGGGCTGTCAAAAGGGCCTTTGGGAGGGACAAGGGGAGTGAACCTTGCAGTGAACCTATCTGCTTGCAGGTTGCCTACATCAACAGTATCAGTGTAAGTGATACTATTAAGTACTAATTTGGAACAGACCTGGGCTTTGTAACTGAAGAAGGCTTTATGGTTTCCCTTTGTTTTGGAGGCTAGTTTTGATTCATAATTGGCTTTGGAGTTTTCACTAGTGATCTAATTTGCTTGTTGAGGCTGAGTAGGGTGTTTTACCAGTTTTGAATGTGTTCCTTTTTACCCTTGGACAACAGTTTCTTCCTTTTGTTGTAAAGCCCGTTGATAGAGGATGTCCACCAAACAGGTTTGTGTTTCCTTGAAGGGCAGGTTTTAGTTCTGTTGGGTATGGCTGAGTCCATGCAGTTGTATAGGTACTTATATACTGCATTGGCATACTGTTCACCATAGTTGTCTTCATCCCCTGAGAGGGGAAGTGGTGTGAACTACAGATACCCTCCCTTAGGAGGTTGTAGTCAGCTTTTGAGAAGTTTCTTAGCTTGATTATGGCTGGGGGGGGGGTTGGGTGGGATAGAAACTTTGAATGAGACAGTCTGATAATCTAATCTCACCAGGGAAGAACATACTATGGGAGTGGTGCAGTGATTACCTGTGTTGGTGAGAACCAAGTCAGGAATGTCATCCCCCCTTATGGGGGAAGAGACAAGCTTGTCTAGTGCATTAGAACTGATGAAGTCAAGGAATCACTGAGTGAGTGTGTTAGTGGAGGAATAGTTCACCCAGTCTATGGTGGGGTAGTTTGTCACCAATGCTCTGGGTGTTAGGGGGGTATCTTGATGGAGTCAAGTAGATCTAAGTAAGGGGAGTGGGTGTTCTGAGTCATGGATGGGGGTCTATGGGTGGCTGTAACTTGGATGGGTGTCTTGCCAACTGTCAGTTGTACCTGGAGTAGTTCCAGTGCATCATGTTGGCAAACCAGTCTGGAGGTGTGCCTGTCCTTAATGAAGATAGAGGCTGCACTACCCTTAGTCTTCCCAACCTTATTTTGGGGTCAAAATGTGTGGAATGAGGTATGCCCTGGTAAGACAGGGGTGCTCTCCACAGCCCTGAACCAAGTTTCTGTGACCACACAGACATCGGCATCTTCCAGTGCAAGGAGACCCTCCAGTGAGTGCATTTTCAGGTTAAGGCTCCTAGCATTAAGCAGCATGACCTTCAATTTGCTTTTTGACAGATCTTTTAAGTTGGAAGATTAGTCTTTGAGACATTGCCTAAAAAAGGCAAAATGGGGGAGGCAAGAGCTTTGGCTAGGATCTGGAATCCCAGTGGTGACAGGTGGAGGCCAGCTCTGGCAAAGCATCAAGGCCTGTCAACCATGTCATCTCAGGAAGACAGATACTGGGTGCCCTTGAAATGACACCAGAACTAAGCCAATTGTTGAAGTCAATTATTTTTTGTTGGTATTGTGGTAACTTTCTTGATAAAGGTAGGAGGCTGCTTAGGCCTAGGGTCATACCTGCCTGAGACGCATACTCTGAGAGCTGAATCATGTCTTCATATAGTCCTGGGAGGTATGTCTCAAGTCATTCACAACAGCATGGACAATGACAGAGTCATACTTGTACTTGTTGTGGAGAGACTTAAGTGCGTGCATAATGGATGGATTCCAGCACCAGACAGACAAGTGATCATAGGGTCATAGGTTCATACTAGGCTATCTGCCCTAGGGCATTTATAAGCCTAGCCAGAGTAAGTTTGGCTTTCGCCACCCATTTTAAATTAATTTTGCTATGCCCTTTTTCGAGGTTAGTATACTGTGCCTCTGTCTAACAGTGACACAAAAGTGATACCCGGGGTAAACCTACGATCTCCCATCCACTCATCAAGATTCCTCTTGAAGAGAGTCAATGAGGGACACTGCCTAACCTGGACTGGGATTTTATTCCAGAGTGAAGGGAGCCTCTGGGTTATGAATCTGTCCCTCCAGCATGTCCTATTTATTTCAGTGCTGAGGTTCGAGTCTCTCGAGTGCGTAGCTCAATGGGATTTGGATTTTTTGAGGTGCAGCATGTCCCTTAATTCCGGGTTGGACATGGCTTTATACGTCAGGCACAGATCGCCTCTAAGCAGGCGGTATGCCACTGAGTACAGCTGGAGTTTCTTTAACCGGCAGCATATGGCATCTGTTTGAGCCCTTTGATCCTCTTGGTGAGGTACTTTTGGGGTCTTTCCAGTTGCTGCAGGTGTTTGGTAAGGTACATCCCAAAAGGGGCATTGTACTCGATTATGGGCCTGATGAGGGATGAGTAAAGAGGCACGATGACCTCCCCTGATCTAGATGTGAATCCCTTCATGATTAGGTGGGCTATATAAAATGTTTTTCTAACCACTTTGGCCACGTGTTTGTCAAATGAGAGATTGCTATCAACTTGGGTCCCCAGGTCCCTAATTACTTCTTCTGTACTTAATGGATTACCCCCTATGTGGTAATTTGTGGGCACTTTGTTTTTGCCAAAGGGGGTGACTATACACTTTTTGGTGTTTAGCTTGAGGCCATGGCTCTGGCACCAGTTGAGGCCCTTTTGGAGGATGCTTGTGTTGGCTGGAGAGTTGATTATGGCACCCAGTTTGCAGTCATCTGTGAACTTGGTCAGCCACAGTCCTTCCGTGTTGGCCTGTACCTCAGAGAAATATATACCGAACAAGAGAGGTCCCAGGACTGAGCCTTGTGGGATGCCACTTGTAACTGGTTTGGAGTCTGAAATGGCTCCAGCAATTCTAATCATGTGGGTTCTGTCCTTGAGCCAGTTTGTAACCCATCTAGTGACATAGGGGTTTATATTTATGCTGATGAGCTTATCTATAATGCTCGAGTGGAGTATTGTATCAAAGGCTTTTGCTAGGTCCAGGTAGGCTGTGTGGACCACCTTCCCTTCATCAATGGCCTTGGTGATGGTTTCAAAGAAGTCGACCAGGTTTAAGAGGCAGGATCTGCCCTTAACAAAGCCAAACTGGGTAGGATCCAGTGTCTGTAGGTCCCCAAAATCTTTATTTATGAGGTCCATGATGATCCTTTCCATAGCTTTGCAGACCAAGCTAGTCAGGCTTATGGGGCTATAGTTTCCAGGGTCCATTGAGGCACCACCTTTATGGAGAGGGACCACTGTTGCTGTATGCCACTCTTTGGGTACATATCCTGTAGTAAGGCTGAGATTGAACAGTAGTTTTAAGTTTGGGTTTAGCTCTTCTTGGAGTTCATGTAGGACGCAGCCCGGGACACCATCCGGTCCCATTGTTGCTGTGTTTTTTGCTTTGGAGACGGCGGTTCTTACCTGAGCATCTGAGATGTCAGGGGGGCAGCACTCTGCTGGGATAGATATTTGCCCTTTTGGTGGGGAGGGTGGGAGAAGTTTACGCTGAACCTGTCAGCTAGGATGTTGGCAATGTCCGTGGGTTCGGTGTATTTTTAGTCACTTTGGACTAATTCTGAGCATATCTGGGAATTCCCACCCAGGTACCTAACATAATTAAGAAAACCTTGTGATTATCCTTAGTGTCCTGTGCAATTTTTCTCTTGAAGCTGGCCTTAGACGATTTTATGAGTGCCCGTAGTTTTTTGCTAATACTGATCAGAGATGCCTTCCCTTTTTGGGATTTTGCTCTATCATGTAGTAGCTTCCTCCTTCTATAGTTTGTTTATGGCTGGGGTCTACCAGACAGGATGTCTGCCTTTGGAGGATTGGGTCTTGGTTTTATTTGGGATTGCATGATCCATGCATTCCTGAAGGTGTTCATAGAATGCATTTATAAAGGATTCTGCGGTCTGGTCCATATTTTCCACGGGCCCGGGGGCTTTGAAGGACTCCACCTTGGTTTTGAGGAGTGTGAAATTTGCTGTAGAAAAGTTTTTCACTGTGGTTTTCTGGGCAGGTGGTGGGGTCAGGATGTGAATATCCAGTTGGATTAGTTTCTGGTCTGATCTTACCAGTGAGGGATACACTTCAGGTCTGGAGCATAGAGTCCCCATGTTAGTGATGATCAGGTCCAGCATGTTTTCCCCTCTTGTGGGAGTGGTAACAAGTTGTTCCACAGCATTTGAGTTTATGAATTCTAGGAACCTTTGGGCTAGGGTGATGGAGCTAGAGTAATGCTCCCAGTCTATGTTTGGGTAGTTGAAGTTGCCCAATATAATGGTGTTTGGAGAGACCTTCATATTTTCCAGTGTTCTCAGGAAGGTCGAGTGGGGTTCCTGGGTTTGGGAGGATGGTCTGTAGCAGGCTATAAACTGGAAGGCAGTTTTACCCACTGTTAGTTGCACATGGATAGTCTCTGATGCTTCTTGCTGTGCCACCAACCTGGAGGTGTGGGTATCTTTGATGAATATTGATACTCCCCCTCCTTTTGTAGTTCGGTTCAAGTTTTGGGGCCGAAAAGCATGGTATGAGGTATAACCTGGTAGTGCTGGGGTGCTCTCGGGAGCCCTAAACCAGGTTTCTGTTACTGCACAGATATCGATGTTCTCCATGCTAAGGAGAGTTTCGAGTGCATGCATCTTGAGGTTTAGAGTTCTGGCATTGAGTAGCATTACTCTTAGTTTCTTATCCCTTGTGATACCTATGGAGGTGGGTTTGTCTTTTGAGCCTTGCCTAAAAAAGGTACTATGGGGGTAGCAAGAGCCTTTGCCAATATCCGAACGCCCAGGGGTGACAGGTGCAAGCCATCCTTAGCAAAGTATCGTGGCTTGTCGAGCATATCATCCCAGGCTGACAGGCATTGGATCCCCTTTGAATGACATCAATACTTAAGCCAATTGTTGAAATTGATCATCTTGTCTTCATATTGTGGCATCATTCTTGGTGAGGGTAAGATGCTACTTAAGGTCAGGGTCATACCGGCCTGGGCTACATGCTCAGAGAGCTCCTCTATGTTTCTTTTCATGTAGTCCAGGGAGGTACGTCTCAGGTCATTCACACCAGCATGGACAATGACTGAGTCATATTTGTACTTGCCTTGGAGTGACCTGAGTGCTTGTGTTATGTGGTGGATCCTAGCCCCCAACAGGCTGCTCACCGTGACCTTCTCCTTGTTCAGCCTGGTGAGTGGGACATCAGTGTGCCTGACGATAGAGACACCTATTACAAGTGTATCAGGTGTGTTGTTTAGCCTTAAGGGCTGTGACTGTTCGGCACACTGGCTTTGTGAGATATGTGTTGCACGTGTTTTGTTTTGGGGTAGTGGTTGCTTGGGTGTCTGCTTTGGAGGTCTCTGCTGCTTAGGCAGATCTTTATTTAGAGCCTCCGAGTATGTTTTTGTGTGATTATGTGTTTGATTTGCTGTCGTGGTAGGTCTCTGTGAGACTGGAATTGTAGTGAGTGTGGTTTCCTTCTCCTCCTGACTGGTTATGCCAGTACTGAGTTGAGAGAGCTTAGCCTCCAGTTTGGCTATATGGTTGCATCTCTCACATGTGTTGGAATTTGTTGGGAGGAGGAGAGGGTTGTCTGTGTACATGAGGCAGTTGTAACATTGCCTCAAGATTCCCAGATTCACCAGCTGGACCGGAGAGGAGATTGACAACTGACCTTCGGACATGCTAGAATAGTATTGGGAAGTCCTTTATAATTGAAAACAAGGGCCAATGGGGAACAAGGTACTCAAGGGGAGTTTGTGAGGGTATAGTGCTTTTAATTTTTTAGTGCTGACTTATATAATTGCTTAGTGAGCAAGTGCCAGGTAACTTAAGTGCTATGTGTTACAGGTAACTTAAATGCAAAAACGACAAACAGTAACTTTCTTTCAAGTGAAACAAGGAAATAAGTACAGTAAGCAATGCAGATATCACTAGGGATCCACAGAAGCACTGAAAAGCCGCGTTTTAGGTGGAATTAGCATTCCAGGGAAATAACAAGCAAAAAAACAACAAGCATACAAACAAAGCTAGATTCAGCAGGCCTGGATCTAGTCTATGCTACAGCAAACAAGGTGTACCAATTTCAGTAAGAAACAGTTCAAATATGCAGGTACTATAAACCTTTAACCAGACATTCCCAGCTCAGAAGGGCAGAGTCCAGCCTCTCCTCCCACAAGAGTGCAGACCACGAACCTTCTTAATGTAAAATAACTGGCCTGAAGCCCAAGTGCTTAAACCAGAACTAATACACTTTTAGAATACCAGACACTGAGCTCTCAGTCAGCAGTTCCCAACTTAGAAGGATTTAAGCTACCTGTCCTGCCACCACAGTGCATGCCACAAACCTTTCTAATGTAAAACAACTGGTCTGAAGCCCAAGTGCTTAATCCAAAAGACTTAGAATGATAGCTACACTTTAATCAAGTTACTACCAAGCAGTAATAAATACAATTGAATACTTTAAAGAATGTATGGATTAGTGTTCAAGTTATACAAACAAAACAAGATTCAGCAGGCCTGGATCTAGTCTATGCTACAGCAAACAAGGTGTACCAATTTCAGTAAGAAGCAGTTCAGATATGCATGCGCTATAAGCCTTTAACCAGAAATTCCCAGCTCAGAAGGCCAGAGTCCAGCCTCTCCTCCCACAAGAGCGCAGACCACAAACCCTCTTAATGTAAGATAACTGGCCTGAAAGCCCAAGTGCTTAAACCAGAATTAATACACTTTTAGAATAACTGACACTGAGCCCTCAATCAGCAGTTCCCAACTTAGAAGGATGTAAGCTACCTGTTCTGCCACTGCAGTGCAGACCACAAACCCTCTTAATGTAAAACAACTGGTCTGAAGCCCAAGTGTTTAAACTAAAAGGCTTAGAATGAGTTACACCAAGCAGTAATAAATACAATTGAGTACTTTTAAGATGACGCAAAAGCAAAATAAAGTAGGAAGAAACACAAATACAGTAAAAGCAGATAACATTTTTTTTTTCAGAAAAGTAGCAAAAGCAGTAGTAAAAACCATTATCATGCAGTGCAAGCTGGCACACTTGAGTATGTAGCAATATTAGTCCACACAGTTTGAAAAAATGTAATTAAATTAAAAAGGACTAAAAGCAAATGCAGAAAGGGTTTATTAGGTAGAATGCGGTAAAGAGATGGGACTGGGGGAGAGTCCTAGATCAAATCTACAGTGGGGCGGGCACTGCAAAAGCCACCAAATTTAAACTACAACCAAGAACAGGGAGGGGGGGTGAGGAAATCAGTTTCAACACAGATGTGAGGAATGTGCAAATTATAAAGCCAAAAAATATATACTGATCTCTATATATTTGCAGAGCAGTAAGACAACAGATATCTAAGCAACAATTTAGCTCTATAATACAGAATAATACAGAAAAATATACTCAGCTCTATATATTTGCAGATAGTCTTGTAAGGCTGTTTCTCAAACTAAGGTTACAGTTTGAATGCAGATTGTTAGTTAACAGGGCACACGCACCAGCTATAAAGCCAATTATATCAGCTGAAGACAAGGCAGGAAATGAGGGGGGGAACAGTTTCAACACAGATGTGAGGAATGTGCAAATTATAAAGCCAAAAAATATATACTGATCTCTATATATTTGCAGAGCAGTAAGACAACAGATATTTAAGCAACAATTTAGCTCTATAATACAGAATAATACAGAAAAATATACTCAGCTCTATATATTTGCAGATAGTCTTGTAAGGCTGTCTCTCAAACTAAGGTTCCAGTTTGAATGCAGATTGTTAGTTAACAGGGCACACGCACCAGCTATAATGCCAATTATATCAGCTGAAGACAAGGCAGCAAATGAGGGGGGGGGACAGTTTCAACACAGGTGTGAGGAATGTGCAAATTATAAAGCCAAAAAATATATACTGATCTCTATATATTTGCAGAGCAGTAAGACAACAGATATCTAAGCAACATTTTAGATCTATAATACAGAATAATACAGAAAAATATACTCAGCTCTATATATTTGCAGATAGTCTTGTAAGGCTGTCTCCTTGTCGAGCCTGGTGAGGAAGACATTGGAATGTCTCACAACTGAATCGCCATTGACTAGTATGTTTGGTTTATTGTTATGCCTTGTGGGCTGTGATGGTTTATTCTTTTGCCTTATGTTACTTGTAAAGATGTGAAATGCTGAACAAAATTAATAAGGATATGTAATCAAATATGGATTTTGTCTCAATGGAAGGTTTTATTTGTAATGTAGGGAAAAGGGAAATACGTATGGAAGTTAAACATGTCATTAACTTACAGCTGGAGAGAAATTAAAACATGACAAAAAATGGAATATACGTACAAAACAAACATAGAAACTATGTTATTTATCTCAGCACTTCGAAGGAAGTATAAAGTTGTACGTATATGGCTGTATTTGAGATTCTTTAGCAGTATGCAATATGTTGTGGAGTAAGAAGCCATTATAAAGATAGACTGAGATAAAAAAGAACTAAGGAGGTTATAAAGTATAGAAAAATTGGAATAATGTGAAAATAAATGGGTTGATCATGCACACAAAATAGAATTTTACAATAATAAGACATCCTGATGGATTGAGTTTAAACGAATTATAAACATAATATTTATGGCTTGAAATTGGTGCATAAAGGAGAAAATAAAGTAGTAAAAGAAAATATGCAAAACTTTGATAATTTACTAGAAAGAGGTTATTTTGTATCTAAAGAAATACAGAAAGTTATGTAAAGAGAACATAAAACTTATGAAAGTGATAAGGAGACTTTTTCTGAAAGGAAAAAGGGAAGAAATAAATCTTTTTTCACTAAAAGGGTTAAAAAGAATGACAGCATAGCATTAACTAACAAAATATTACACCGCTAATCAAGCAGCCTTCCTTAAATCTTGTTCCCTTTCTTACATTTTACCAAAATATTACACTGCTAATCAAGCAGCCTTGCATCAATTTTGTTCCCATTCTTAAATGTTACCAGAATATTACACTGCTAATCAAGCAGGCTTGCAACGATCTTGTTCCCATTCTTAAATTTTACCAAAATGTTACACTACTAATCAAGCAGCCTTGCATTTATCTTGTTCCCATTCTTAAATTTTACTTAAGTACAGGGCTGATGCAAGCCTGTTTGTTTAGCAGTGTAATATTTTGTTAGTTAATGCTATCATGGAAAATAAGGGAAACATTAGATGGGAAGAGAGAATTAGCGTAGGGAGAGTAGATGCAATTTGCATTTATTTAAGCAGATGATACAATTTTACTTGGCAAAAATGTGGATTAACAATAGAAATTGTTTTGGAAGAAGAAGAAAGCTTAAGTAAAATGTGACTGAAATTTAAATAAGAGCAAACATATAGTTTTTTTTTCAATTTAAGAGATTTTATTGAGGTATAAAATATGCCTAAGCAAAATAAAAAAAAGATAATTCCCATAAATGATTTTCGTTCATATGGAATTCCTGGTTCAGCCTGCTAAAAAAAGAGTTGGGTAATTCATAAAAATATGCAAAAGTTGGAGCTGGATTGTTAAACCCAGTCATGTTTTATATTATCTGCATTTGCATTATGCATTACAAAAAAACATTCAAAAATGCAGACATCAGGAGTACTGTCAGAAATGTTGGTATAAGGGAAAGCATTGTGAAAGGAAAATGTAGAAGAGGAATGTGAAATTAAAATGGCTCAAGATAAAATTGCATTATGGAACATAAAATGAAGGTAGCCAGAAGTAAAATGAAAGCAATGGCATAAAGGGATAATTAAATAATGGTGGGTGGTTGGTGCCTGGGAGAATCTTGAAGAAAAAAAAAGAAAAATAATTGTCATTACAAAGAGAAAAAGATGAATGGACTGCTTTCATGTGAATGTTATTTATAAAGGAGTTACACATAAAAGGGAATACAAATTATATATTTTTTAGATGAAAGAGCTTGAAAGGAAGATATTTGTTATATGGAGGAAACAACAGTCTGTATTTTTATAGAAGGTAAAAAGTTGAAGAATATTTGAGGAAGAATAGAAGAAGTATATAAAAAAGAATGTTGAAGAAATGCAAATTTGGTGATGGTGTTATATGGAGAATACAGGAAAGATCATGAAAAATAATAATTTAGGTACTTCTGAGTTCAATATGTATTTTGTAGAAAGATTTTTACATTTTTTTTGTTTAATGGGATTAGACCGATATTATAAACAGGATTAAATGTTACAATTAGTAAAAGGGTTGGAGTTCTCAAATCTCTTCTTGAGGTTAACCCCCATTCTAAATTCCAAAGTAGGGCTATTGCCCAAAAATGTATCCAGACCCTGGGCTGCAATAAAGCTAAACAAATTTCTTGTTAAAATATCTTTAACATCCTTGGTAGCTTTATTGTAAACACCTATCAATGCCCTCGGAAATATATCAGTATTGTCATGATTCACACTCCCTTCAGTAACTCTCACATTTGATCCGTTATGGCTATTGAAGGTGCTTGTAGCCAGTGTAGATATGATTTTGAGGGTACTGATTTTACTATAGGCAGCTTTCTATGATTGGTCTTAAGAAGAGATTTGATAAGAAAGTGGGAAAACAATATGGCTGTGAAGGGCATTTACAAATGTGGTGCTCCCAGCCAATGTAGATATGTTTTTGTGGGCGGCAGTTTTACTAAAGGCACCTTTCCCTGATTAGTTTACTCTAATGGCAAATTTAATTGTAACTCTGAGAGCATGATTTATTTAGCAGAATGCAGTTCATGCTCTGCATTTCATGTTGGTAAAACGTTAATGGCTTTGAAGGTTAGAATTTACCAACATAATTACTCCATTAAGAAGAAAGATGGTAATAATACATTATATAAACATTCAGTAATCTGTGCACATTTTAAGAAAATTTTTTTGTACTGGAAAAAGTGCTTTTTTAAAAGGGGGTAACTGCAAAGTGCATGTCGAGAAGTGTGAATTATATTGACAAGATACCATCAGTCCCCCAGGTATCAATAATAGAATATCTATCAGTAGTTTATTATTAATTCAAAAGGGCACAGATCTAATAATAACATTAAGAAATAACAATCCTGCTGCAGTAAAACGATGTAGAGACTTGCAGAGACCTGTAGAAGAAATACTTTATTCAAACCAGTTAAGAGCTTTCATCCTATTTTTTACAAGGGCTTCATCAGAACTGATTTTAACACAGACAAATAAATTGTTTAAATACCAAAAGTAAAACAGTTATGCTGAAAAAGCATCAATGAATGGCACCAAACTTAATGGGATCAAGTCTCCACATCATTGTTATTTTTTGGGTTTGTTCAGTCTTCCTGGGGTTTTCCTGGTTTGTGTTTTGTCTAATTATAACATTGTATAAATTTAATGACAGTTCACCATTTAACATGGTGGTTAGTTTATATTATGTTAATAGTGAGAGAACAATGTTCATGATTCAAATAAAACCAAACAACAACAACAACCAGGAGCAGGATCGGTTCTCCACTCAGGGCTGCAACACACAACACTATTAAAACATAGCAGAAAACAAAATGAACCAAACCACAGCAATAAGAAGGCATATAATCCAATAGATAAACATTTAATGTTAGCGCTTTCACAGTCTGATGAAGCAGTCATTGTGAACTGTGAAAGCGCTAACATTAAACGTTTATCTATTGGATTATGTGCCTTCTTATTGCCGTGGTTTGGTTCATTTTGTTTTCTGCTAATGTTCATGATTGTGTTCAATGTATTTTTTCAGAGTGAAGTTCAATTGGTTATCGAATAAGATCTTAATGGTTTCAAAGTAGTATTTTAAGAAGTATGGCTAAAAGCCACTAGGTGGCAGTGTGTGATTTTTACTATTTAAGCAGTGGAGATGAGGGAGCCTTTTAATCTGATGAAGTACATGTTTGGAATGAAGTGGACAAAAGTGCTAATTAAAACAATATTGCATTTTACTTCTGATGACTGCAAGTGTGTATTTTATTTGTTAGTTGAAGTCTCTTAAGCCTTTGATCTTTTTAGTTACAATCCTCTGGGATGTCTCCATTTGTCTTATATGTTTTGTAAGCTAATCAGTACATTTCAAAGGGAGCATTGTACTCAATGATGGGTCTAATCAGTTCAGAGTCTAACGGTCTAATGTAAGGAGGCTGTCCACCCATGTAACTAGAGCTTTCACAGCATTTTTGTTTTGAAGTAGTGTGTTGTCTATTTTCTATGCAAGAGTTTGGGGGTGCTTACCAAACGCTACAATATTGCACTTTTTGGTATTGAACTTGTACAAGCTTCTGCTGGAGTTTATGTATGTAGAAGGAGGACTTGATGACAACTCCTAGATTACAATCTTCTACAGACTTTGTAAGCCAGTGATCCTCATTTGGAAATTGGAGGTTGGAAAAGTAGTTATCAAGCAGCAGAGATTCCAGAACCGATCCCAGTGGAACTTCAGCAGTCACCTTCATGACCTTATAGGATGCCCCCCCCCCACTCTCACAGTGTGATGCCTTTCTCTGTATAGGTCAATTTGGATTTCATTCCATTTATTCATTATATTTGCATGTGGCATAGCATTGAATGCCTTGTCAAGGGCAAGGTATGCTGTGTGGACAGCTTGTCTACTTTACACAACCTTAGTAATTCTCTCAAAGATGTTATAAGATTCATTAGCTAAAATATATCCTTGACAAAACCAAGCTGCTGTAGGCAAAGTTTGATAAGATTTTGATATCATACTTAATTAGGCCCATTAAGATACATTCCATAGCTTTGCATGTAAGACTTGTTAGGCTGATAGGTATTAGTGTTAAATGTAGTCAGATGATGGTGATGATCATTGTGGCCATATATATTATATACAGTTTACAAAGCCATGAATGTGTGAAAATGTAATTATTGTTATGCTACCATAGCTGCATTTTAAAGGCAAAGACATCTAGGATGTAGTCCATTTACTATGCTTTAAATGCAATTGGGTCAGCAGCTGTATAACATTTATTGCTCTTTCTATGCACAGAATGTTTGCATATTAGGTAGGATTTAAGAAACAGTTACAGCTAATCATAAGCTTTTTATGCTTAGGAAAGAGGCACACAAATGAAACAGAAGTCACAAGAAATAAAGTATCTTATCATAACAGTAATAAAATTTCATTAAGTAATATAATAATGAGGTCTAATGTTAACTTCTCAGTCCTCAGACAATATAATTTGAAAAGTGCTTATTCAAAGGAATACGCTATTCCAATACACAAAAAATTACCTAAGGATTCCTCTTCCAGAGAAAAACTATACATAAAGAGAAGATATCTCTGTGGATGAACTTGTTGTGGTAATACAACATGCAGCAGTAAACGGCGGTTTACACTTTTTAAGTAACAGCATTACATTGCATAATGGCATGATCTGACATTGTCTAGGCCAGGAAATATGAAGGTACTCTCCCACTTAGAGTTCTCCTTGCTGCCTCAGCTTCACATTCAACCCCCCTGCCCCACAATTATGTTGTAATGAAAAAAATGTTTTGCATTTTTTGTGTAGTGGTATTGCACTAGTCTACAGTCTATGTATGTAAGATCATAATTAGTAGTTTGGTGGATATTTCTCAAATTCAGTAGAATTTGCTGTCATTTGCCCTGTCACCTGTGATTGAAATATGTATGACTGAGCATTGTGTTTACTTTGTATATGTACACTATTGCACTTCTGATTACATGCATATGTTGATCTGGCTAAATAGCTTATGTCATTAATCTTCTATCTGGCAGAATGCATGTGAGGATGGCTTTTGGTTTAGCTCCCCCTGCATATCTTTATATCTATATCTATATATACATCAACATCTGTATTATGATCTCTCTCTCTCTCTCTCTCTCTCTATAAATATATATAAACCACATAAACCACAAAATCAGTGTGCAAAGCAGTCACAGCCCTTAAGGCCAAATACAACACCAAACATACTTGTCATAGGTGACTCCATAGTCAGACACACTGACGTCCCACTCACCAGGCTGAACAAGGAGAGGGTCACAGTAAGCTGCCTATCGGGCGCTAGAATCCGCCACATAACACAAGCACTCGGGTCACTTCACGGCAAGTACAAATATGACACAGTCATTGTCCATGCTGGTGTGAACAACCTGAGATGCACCTCCCTGGACTACATGAAAAGAGACATAGAGGAGCTCTCTGATTATGTAGCCCAGGCAGGTATGACTCTGACCCTGAGCAGTATCCTTCCTTCACCAAGAATGATGCCACAATATAGAGACAAGATGATCAGCTTTAACAATTGGCTTAATGTCTGGTGTCATTCAAAGGGGATCCAGTGTCTGTCTGCCTGGGATGACATGCTTGACAAGCCATGCTGCTTCGCAAGGGACGGCTTGCACCTGTCACCCCTGGGATTCCGGATATTGGCTAAGGCTCTTGCCACCCCCATAGTGCCTTTTTTAGGCAAGGCTCAAATTCTAAACCTACCACCCTAGAAAACAAAAATGGGAAAAAACTGTGGGTAATGCTGCTCAATGCCAGAAGTCTAAATCTCAAAATGCACGCACCCGAGGCCCTTCTCAGTATGGAGAACATCGATGTCTGTGCTGTAACTGAAACCTGGTTCAAGGCTCCTGAGAGCACCCCGGCACTATTAGGTTTTACCTCATATCATGCGTTCCGGCACCAAAACCCGGACCACACCACAAAAGGAGGGGGTGTATCCATATTCATAAAGGATACCCACACCTCCAGGTTGATGGCAACGCACGAAGCTTCGGAAACCATCCAAGTGCAACTAACCATAGGCAAAACTGCTCTACAAATTGTAGCATGCTACAGGCCACCCTCTCAAACTCAGGAACCCCACACAGCCTTCCTGAAGACACTGGAGGGTATAAATGTATCTCCAAACACCATCATATTGGGTGACTTCAACTACCCGAATATAGACTGGGAACATTACTCAAACCCTAACTTTCTAGCCCAATGGTTCCTGGAGTTCATAAATTCAAATGCCATGGAACAGCTAGTCACTGTTCCCACGAGAGGAGAAAATATACTAGATCTCATTATCACAAACATGGGGACAAAATGCTCCACACCGAAGTATATCCCTCATTGGTGAGATCTGATCATAAACTAATCTCACTGGAAATCCACATCCCGCCCACCCCAAACAAAAGACCACAGTGAAGAACTTCTCTAAAGCAAACTTCACACTACTCAAGACTGGTGTGGCATCCTTCAAGGCCCCTGAGCCAGTGGAAACCACAACCCAAGCTGCAGAAGCCCTTACAAATGCCTTCTATGAACACCTCCAGGACTGCATGGATCAGGCAATCCCAAATAAAACCAAGACTCTTTCCACAAAGGGCAAACGTCCAGTCTGGTGGACCCCAGCCATTAACAAACTTTACAATAAGAGGAGAAAGCTATTACATGATAGAACAAAATCCATAAAAGGGAAGTCACCCCTGATCATTATTAGTAAAAAAATATGAGCACTCATAAAATTAAGGCCAATTTTGAGAGAAAAATTGCCATGGATTCAAAGGACAATCATAAGGCCTTTTTCAGCTATGTTAGGAACCTGGGTGGAAACTCCCAGATATGCTCAGAATTAGTCCAAAATGATACAAAAATCACTGAACCCACAGACATTGCCAACATACTGGCAGACAGGTTCAGTGCAAACTTCACCCCCCTCTTCCCCCCTAAAGGAGAGATAACTTTCCCAGTGGAGTGTAGCCTCCCAGACATCTCAAATGCGCAGGTGAAAGCTGCTCTCTCTAAAGCTAAAAACACAGCATCAATGGGACCGGATGGTGTCCCCAGCTGTGTGCTACATGAGCTAAATGAGGAATTAAACCTGCACATAAGGCAGCTGTTTAATCTCAGCCTTACCACAGGATACGTGCCCAAGGAGTGACGTACGGCAACTGTGGTCCCACTCCACAAAGGCGGTGCCTCTATGGACCCTGGTAATTACTGCCCCATAAGCTTAACAAGTCTAGTCTGCAAAGCTATGGAGAGGATCATAATGGAGCTCATAAACAAAGATATAGGGGACTTGCAGACATTGGACCCGACCCAGTTTGGCTTTGTCAAGGGCAGATCATGCCTTTTGAACTTGGTCGACTTCTTCGAAACAGTCAACAAGGCCATTGATGAGGGAAAGGCAGTCCATACAGCATACCTTGACCTTGCAAAGGCTTTTGACACAATACCCCACTTGGGTATTGTAGAAAAACTTACCAGCTTAAATGTAAACCCATATGTCACAAGATGGGTTGCAAACTGGCTTAAGGACAGAACCCACAGGGTTAGAGTTGCTGGCGCTATGTCAGACTCCAAGCCAGTCACAAGTGGTGTCCCACAGGGCTCGGTCCTTGGTCCCCTATTGTTCGGCATCTACTTCTCAGAAGTACAGGCCAACATGGGAGGACTTTGGCTGACAAAGTTTGCAGACGACTGCAAACTGGGCGCCATAGTGGAAAGTGCATCGGACACGGATATCCTTCAGAAGGGACTCACGGAAACAGATAGCTGGTGCCAGAGCCATGGCCTGATGTTAAACGCCAAAAAATGTATAGTCATACCCTTCGGGAAAAACAAGGTAACCCCAAGCTACCATATAGGTGGCAATCCACTAAGCACAGAAGAGGTTATCAGGGACCTGGGGACCCAGGTTGACAGTGGCCTTTCTTTTGACACTCACGTTGCTAAAGTGGTTAGAAAGACCTTCTACATTGCCCACCTGATCATGAAGGGATTCCAGATCTAGTGAGGTCATTGTTCCCCTGTACCCTTCACTTATCAGACCAATGATCGAGTACAATGCCCCATTCAGGATGTATCTCACCCGACATCTGCAGCAATTGGAGAGACCCCAAAAGTTCCTCACCAAAAGGATAAAGGGACTCCAAAATCTGTCATATGCTGCCAGATTGAAGAAACTCCAGCTCTATTCAGTCGCATACTGTCTGCTCAGAGGTGACATGTGCCTGACAGACAAGGCCATGTCCAACCCGGAATTAATGGACATGCTCCACCTCAAAAAATCCAAATCCACCAAAACCACTAGAACAAGTGACTTAAACCTTAGCACGGATATAAATAGGATGTGCTGGAGGGATAGATGTATCACTCAGAGACTCCCTATGCTGTGGAATAAAATCCCGGTCCATGTGAGGCAGAGCACCTCGCTGGCTCTGTTCAAGAGAAATCTTGACCTGTGGATGGGAGATCGTAGGTTTACCCCGGGAATCATCTCTGTGTCACTGCTGGACAGAGGCACAACAAACTAATGGGCACAGTATTTTTTCATATAAGGGGTGGCGTAAGCCACAAAACTTTGGGCTAGGCTTATAAATGTCTTAGGGCAGATAGCCTAGTATAAACCTATGAACCTATGAACCTATACACCACCAAAAAAAAAAAAAACAAAAATAAAACAAAATGAAACCACTCCAGCACCACTTTGAATCAAAACATGAATACATATTTTAACAAGTAAACCCTAAAACCACAAACTATGACCTCGCTGCCATAGCAGCTTCTTCACAATGAATTAATGAAATACCAACCAATTAAATATTTAAAATCCCAAATCATATAATTCAATAAAATTAACAAATTTCAAATCAAATAAAGCCCCCCCCAAAACATTTCATTTAAGACTATATTGCAAGTATGAGAAAACCTATAATATTAATATATTATTAAAAATAACAATCAGTATTTCTAAAGCTGGCAATAATCAATTCAAGGAAAATATAAACATAGATAAAGTGTGTCTACAATTATCCATTCAATTCATATTTGTGGTCAGTAAAATACAAGGCTGTATATACAGTTAAAAACCCCATTAGAATGATATTTTGTATTGAATGGATGGCCCCTACTCTTAAAAGAATAAAAGAAATAAATCATTGGACTGATGCTAGAAAGAAGAAACAAAAAACTGATTCCAAGATACCTGTCCCAAAAAAATAACTCTTACAACTACATCTCTCACAGTATCAACTGATATGGTACATTACTTGTCATCTGTTTTTATTTTAAAAAAGAGGGATTCTTAAACAACTGAGAAACAGTAATGATTTATTCAGAATGTTGAAAGAGTCCAATAATTCTTCACAAACAAAGGTAGGTCAAGATGGGTTACTATTTACATTATATATAAGCCAAACAAAGCAACATATAATACAAACATAGAAGTTTCTTTTCCTCTACTTGAACTCAATGAATACCTATCTTGTTCATTTTTCATTGATTTTACTTATAATAATTTAAGTAATTAATTAATTAATTAATTCAACAAGGTACCATTCATCAGAGTTCAGACTCAAATGTAAGAACTTAACATCATATATAATAGTAGTAACAGTAGAGTGTTTTGAAAAAAATCCTGTCATGGAGACTAATGCCTTCTTCAGTTAAAGTATGATTTAGAAATGTCATGTCATGTATATCCTGGTTAAATAATAGTAGCAAGCTCTTAGCACAAATGTCATTATTATTCTATCTAAATATAGTTAATATCCATTATGGCAGATATCACAGCTATGAGTGCTGTTTGACCAATCCTGATATGGTGTGAGTGGATGCAGCTGTGTCTAGCAGCTAGTACAAATGTCATTATTATTCTGTCTAAACATAGTTAATATCAATTATGGCAGGTATCATAGCTTTGAGTGCTGTTTGATCAATCCTGATATGGTGTGCGTGGATGCAGCCAAGTCTGGCAGCTAATACAAATGTCATTATTATTCTGTCTAAACATAATATTAATTATGGCAGGTATCATAGCTTTGAGTGCTATTTGATTAAGCCTGACATGGTGTATGTGGATGCAGCTGTATCTGGCAGCTGTTATATGTTGTCGTTTTCATCTCCAGAAAGCTGTGGGTTGCAGCTTGTGATCGAGGTTTACTGATGCTTGTGTATTAGGAAGAGACAGTTGGTGTTTTAACCTGGATCTGGGGGAAGGGAGTGGATAGAACTGTGATTTGGGATATTTTGGCAGAGAATGGTTTGTTTGTAAGTTTGCTAAGTGAGAGGTGAGAGGGCTGGAGGAGTGTATTGTCTCTTGTTGTGGCGGCTTGTTGGGAGGTTTTTTTTTTTTTATCTGTTTGCTCTCTGTTCTTTTCCTGGCTGCTGCCTTGCTGAAAGGGGGGAATTTAGGTTTGAAGTTGCAGTGAAGTGAAGCTTCGCTTCAGGTGCATCACAAGCCTCTGGTATGCAGTACACACACTAACAGAAACAGATGCTCCAAGGTTGCTATGGTAATGGAGACAGAGTGATGATAATGCTTAAAGACTATGATGAGCCTCTGAGATGATTCTCGGCAATGACGTTTTTCGTTTTAAAAAATATATATAATAAAAGGGCTGTGTTGAACCACATGTACACATACTGATGGTCTCCCAAAACTTTGTTTAGCTCATTAAGTTGATTGTTGATAAAAATAAATAAATAATAAGTGCAATGTTATGCTTAAAATGTATTTTGGTCCAAACACATTAAGGACTTATGTAAGAGTGGAAGTCTGAGTTATTGTGAAAGACTAAGAGCACTTGGTCTTGTGCAGTACCCTTTGCAGTGGTCTGGGAGGTGAGCTTGCTCGGACTAGTTGGGCATATGGAGATAGCTGATTCTAGGGGTGTTTAGGGTTACTGGGACCTGCTAGAGAGTCATCAGATTTCCTTCGTGGAAATATCTGTGGGAATGGAAGGTGTGTTGAGCAATTCACTGGCAGAGTGGCCACTGCATGGAACAGGGTGGTAAAATGGGACAGGACAAATATTGGTTTGGATATTTTAAGAATAGCCTGGAAACACACTGCATGAACTAGTGAATGGTATTCTCACAAAACTGGATGTTGCCTGTGCTTGAAGTACTGATATGTGTGTATATAAAGATGGAAACATACTTATAACAAATAAGAAACTAGAAGGGACTCATAATTTAAAGTCTATGGACTGTATAAACATGCTTGGAAGGAGCTAATGATAAGAATAAACATTACAGCTTGTGGTCTCTCAAACAACCAAGCAACAGTCAAATAAAATAAAAACACACACAATAGTTATGTAATGTATGATTTTAGTAAATCTAGACATAAAATATATAATTATCATATAAGATGAAGCAGTCTGCTGAATTTAGATATTAAAGACAGGATTTAATAACATGGGCTTGTGTATAATAACACTACTGTCTTAACTTGTCATAAATGACATACACTACATTGGACATCAAGGGGAATCATGATGATTTTCTTATATAAGTAAATATGCATAACAAGTCATGTAATTGCTTTAACTTGAATTGTAGTTTTTGTAACCCATCTTGACCATATATAATACTTAAGAGGTTACCAAGGTAACTAATGTTTTATACATGACATCAAACTGACAAAGTTATTCAAGAGAAATAATAGAAGCCTGAACTTGAAATGTCACAGAATTTAACAATCATATTTTGAACAAATAGTATTAAATTGACAATAGGCGCTCAGTTTAATAGCATGGGCTTGTGTATAATAACAACACTACTGTTTTAACTTGTCATAAATGACATACACTATATTGAACATCAAGGGGAAGCATGATGATTTTCTCATATAAGTAAATGTGCATAGCAAGTCATATAATTGCTTTAACTTGAATTGTGGTTTCGTAACACATCTTGACCATACATAATACTTAAGCTGTTACCAAGGTAGCTAATGTTTTATATATGACATCAAAATGACAAAGTTGTTCAAAGGAAACAATAGAAGCCTGAACTAGGAATGTCACAGAATGTAACAATCACATTCTGAACAAATATTATTAAATTGGCAATAATCACTCAGTTTAACATTTGCTGATTATACAAAATAGAATGTTGCCATTTAAATATAAAAACTTTCAGTATATGCCATAAAATGGCAATTTATGAACACGGAAGGGAACTTGTAATCATTAATCACAATACGCAAATTTGTTGTTTTTAACCTATAATTTTACTAATTTTATAATAAGAAATGACAGATATGAAAATCTTTATGTATAGGAAATGGGAGGAAGAGGGATGCACTGAAAATTAAAATGCACTAACTTTCATCAATGTTTACACAAAACAAACTTGATGCTTTAAGTAAGTTAGCAACAAACAAAGTGATTACTTAAATGCTGGGAAACAATGAAATATAACTTCTGCTATATCCAGTAAAATACACTGTATTATAAACATTAGGTATAAATATTATTGCCATCTACTTATATTAAGTAATACATTTTGAAAGACTTCATCAGTAAGGGTGAATATGTTAAATAACTGTGTGCTATAATCTTTTACTGATTTTTTATATATGATACATCCTACTTTACTATGAAAGAAATGCTTGTCATCTATCTTTCATGTAAATATTAATTGCTTTTACAATAAGTAGACATTTATATTGTATTAGAATTCTGTCTAATCTACAATAGTACTATAGCTGTTCAAAATAATATAAATGTTGCTTATTCCTATTACAAATATTTTCCATATGATAATTCAATTTATGGAGATCAGATGTTCTGGATTGCCAAGGTATGAGTGATAATCTGATGGACTTAGGTTTATCCATCAGATTAGGAATTAATTTCATTCCATGGCTAGTGTCGATCTTAGTTTTGTTAACATTTATTAATTTAAATTTATTTCACAAAAACATTTTTAGTATGCCTGATCAAAACATTACTTTATTGGTAAACAGTCAAAATATAAAACTGACAATTTCCTTTAAAAGCTCAAACATATACTTTATAGTTATCAGAGGAAAATGTTTAATAGTCACAATAAAACAAAAAATACATAGTCTAAATAACCTAAGATGGATTTAACTTTATTATCTTTAAATACCACTGGCTTAAACAATCCTAGCAAGAGATCAAATCTACTGAAATATTTAAAACTGAACAAAGCACAAATTGTCTTCCTTCAAGAAACTAATTTCAAAACAAATGACAATTACAAATGGAATCCTAAGGAACATATGATACTGGTGCAATCCACTTATAAGACAAAGACAAAAGGGTAACAATTTTATGGAAAACAAATGTGATTAACACAGAAATCATTTTTAAGTATGAAGATAAAGAAGGCCTTATGGCATTAGTAATATGCGGGTTCCCAGGTATTGGATCATGAACTGTTAAAAAACACTTGGATTTCATTTCCAATAATTATAAAGGCATTTTAATATTGGGAAGAGATTTTAACTGTATATTTGATATTTCTGAAACTACAAATGAAAGACTGTTGTATACATCTGCTGTATCAAAAGCTTTAAACAAGAGGGTAGAATCATTTCATCTTGTAGATAATTTTAAATTTAAAGAAGATAAATCGTTGTTGTTTTCCCATCAAAATCACAGATTTGGTACCCAGACTAGAATAGATAAAATATTTGCTGCCCATGACTTTCTCTCTAAAATCATTAATTTCTCAATCACTCCCTGATATTAATTACACCACAGAGATAAATAAAATAATGATATGGGACTCATTAAATGCTTACATATATAGTAAAACCCTAACTTGGTATAATGGGATTCTGAATTATTAGATCTACAATCCAAACTTGTGTCAGTAAAAGCTGAAAAAAATCAAAATCATTTGTAGATGAAAAAGAAAGTAGACGTATTAAACAATAAATACCACCAAATTCTAACACATAAAACTAGTTTAGCTTTAGTTGTTGTTCTTCTTTCGGCTTTTCCTGGTTAGGGGTCGCCACAGTGGAACTCCGGTCCGCTAATGATTGGCAGTAGATTTTTACAGTGCCGAGGTGCCAACTCGATGCCCAACTTTCAATGAATGGCACGCCCATTCTACACATGTCTTTTGAATGCCACTCGACTCTGGGGAGGACATGCAGACTCCACACAGAAGGTGCTGCAGCTGAGAATCGAACAGGAGAACCTCTTGCTGTGAGGCAACAATGCTACTGCTGCATCACTGTGGCTAAAACTTGTTTAGCTTTAGAAAAACTAAAAATTAATTCCTTGGCTACTTCTGCCAAATATCTACATGATTTATCCACAAGAATCAAAATACAATCAAAAGCTAATAATATTAAAAGTATCTTCCATGAAAAGAAAGGGAAAAAAATCTTGGATATAGGTGACATTCTTGATGCCTATAGAAATCACTATATGGAACATTTCCAAAAAGAAAATATACATATCGATCAATTAAATCTAGATGAAAAATGTTCCAATATAAAAAAATACCAGAAAAATTAAAACTATATCTGCAAGCACCCATATCCTACAAAGAAATTAGAGATACAATAAAAGGGAGTAAAAATAATAAATCTCCAGGTATAGATGGCATAATTATGGAAATATATAAACTTTTTCCTTCAAAGATACTATCCCTCTTCCATAAAACTCTATTAGAAATTCAGTGACAAGTTTTAATACCACTCTCTTGGAGATATTCCTTAATCACACCAATCCCAAAGGAAAATAAATCCCCAAACCTCTGTACCTCATATAGACCTGTATCATTATTAAATAATGACTGTAAGATATTTATGAGAATATTAGCTATCAGAATGAAAATACCACTATCCAAAACAATAACTAATGATCAAACTGGATTTATATATCATAAATACACACATGACAATATTAAAAGCATAATTTCTCTTATAGATTATGTTAATAAAGAAAATAAAAGAAATACTCATAATTGGCTTAGATACAGAGAAAGCCTTTGATTCCCTAAATTGGGACTATTTATTAAAAATTCTGGTGTTATTTGAGTTTCTTCCTTCCTTTGTTCATCTACTAAAGAATATATATACAAATAGTTTAGCGTATGTTAAGCTAGGTCCTTTAACCTCTGAATCTATACATATAACAAAAGGTACTAAACAAGGATGTCCCATGTCACCAATTCTATTTGCTTTGGCTATTGAAATATTGGCAGGTTCAATATGTAACAATACAAAAGTCAAAGGAGTAGATGTTTATGAACAATACATTTCTAAAGTAATACTCTTTGCTGGTGACATATTATTAACATTATCTAATACAAAAGAGACATTAGAAGAATTAGATATTTTAATTGGCATATTTTACAGGACTTCAGGACTCCATTTCAATAAATCAAAAATAAAATTTTTATTTTTAAATTAAAAAAAAAAGAATTGCAGATGAAGGGGAACCACATTATAGGGAACAATAATCTACCTTAAAATATATAGGAATTGAGTTATGCATAGATAATAATGAATTAGTCTCAAAAAACTACATTGATATCATCAATACAATTAAGATCTCTGTGGAAAAGTAGAACAAAATAATATTAACATTTGAAGATAGACTACAGTTAATAAAAATGGTTTTACTACCCAAGATTCTATATATAGCTTTGGCAGTACAACTGTTACCAGAAAGGAATACACTCAAAAAAAAATAAACTCATGCCTAATATAATTTTTATGGTTTCCCCAAAGAAACAGAATAGCTTTAATGCATCATATCAAACCATGGGAACAGTGAGGGTTAAACTTTCCTGATATAGAAACATATAAAAACATCATTATCTAAAGCAATCTCAGATTGGATAAGTCCAAATTATTCTGCAAATTAGAAAGAATTAATAACTGTAATATCAATAAATTAATTATATTTTCAAATCAAATTTCAAATAACAGATAAAAATTTGCCCTGGCACATGTTATGTATTAGTATGCAATATAACATAACTAGGCTGACTAAAGCTCATATGATTAATTATTACATTGACTCATTTAGGAAAATTATTAATGCAGATATAGATTTAAAAATCTGGTTTGATCTTTTAACACCATTCATAGTTACAAAGAGCTATCCCACATAAAATATACAGAGAAATAATAAATTCCTGGGAACAGAAAGGATTTGTTTGATGGTTTCAATGTATCAAAGAACTAAAAGTTCTAGATATGCAAACAATAGAAAGAACGTTCAAAATTCAGCAACAAGATTGGCTAACTATGCAAAGTATTCTGATGTATTCACAAGATGTATGCAGAATAATTAGTAATTCTTCATTTAAAGAAATACCCAAACTTACGAAATACCTATATGAAATCATATATAATGATTATGACATGGGAAATAGTATTTCGAAATTTTAGAAGTTATTGATAAATTATAAAACAACATCCAAATCCTCATATTGGAGTTATTTAACAAAAGGGCACTCATTACAGCTAACTGAAAAAATTTAATCAAATATTTTATTATCAATAAAACATACATCCTTTACACAATACTGGAAAGTTTTTAATTGGAAATGCTTGCACAGAGCATTTTTAACTCCAGATAGACTTACTAAAATTAATTCTTCCACAAAGGGAATATGTTGGAGGTGTGAGCAAATACACAATGCAGATTGGAATCACATTTTTTGACTGTGTTAAAATTAAGCCATTTTGGAATGGTATTAAAATTTTTTTACAAGCTTTATTTAATGAATCATTTAACTTATATAAAGCTCTAGTATTATTAAATGTGTACGAAGGTCCTCATTTGAATGAGTCAAATATGTATCTAGTATGGACAATACTTGCAATCTTAAGGAAGTGTATAACAAGAAGATGGAATACAAATACAATACCGACTTTAGAAGACTTCGACAGCCTACTGAAGACCACAACATTGTTGGAAATTAAAATTAAAGTATTAAGGATTCATCCTAAACCATTTATTAACTATACATGGAAAAAAGTCTTATCATTGGTTGACATTTTACAGTAACTGAACAGATACACTCTGATAACTGGATTGCCATACCTATAAAGTAATTGTATATACTGAACTCTGTTATAGTGTCAGGCTGATATAAATAGTGTACATAGTTATTTAAGATGTTAAATACAAATATTATGGAATTTATTCAACTGTATTTGAAAAAATTAAAAAAAATGAGAAAAATAGAATGGTATTTTGTGAACAAAAACAAAATTACACATGCAAAAATTAAAAAAAAATCATTAAGACCTGGATTGAACATTGCACCCAAATTAATAATCCATTTTTGTTCATTTCTATCTTAATTTTTTTGCCAACAGGAATGGCTAGTACACTCAATATCAACCTTATCTATATCAGTATAAATAAAATTAGCATTAGAATGTTTTAAAGTATGTTTATACAAAACATTTCTTTGTCTGTTGCATTGTAAGTCACTTAAATGTGATAAATATGCTGTTTCCACATATTTCAAAGTGTCACAAGAATATACCTCCAAATAGATAACACAAGAAGTCCTATAATTTATACAGCAGCAAATTTCAAACACCTTTCTTGTGTTAGTAGAAGGTAAAATGTTTAGTTTGGCATACAGAACTGCATAACTGACAATCACCACAAGGGTAAAACCCCCTTCAAAATGCTGTGTCTGTCAACATTGAAATCATTATAACCCTTATAATTAGATAACATTTGCCGAATATTTTATCCATGTGCATAAATAAATTTTTAATTAGTAGGCAATACTGTAGAAAAAATCATTAGTTAAAAGGTGCCAATGTTCACTGATAACAGATCTAATTTTTAAAGTATTGGTTCCATAAATAAGCTTACATCAAATACTGTTTTATGTATAACAAATTCAGATCTGTCCACAGCACTAAGTAAATCACTTCTAAATTGATTAACAATTCAATTAACTTCTGCAGAAGTACAATGAGAAGAATATCCACTTCGTAATATCCTAGTGCGTAATGCTGTACTTTCAGCTTCATAAGTGGAAGATTCACTACATATCATTTTTACTTGCAAAACCTGTGAATATTGGGTATTCATTTTAATATGGTTAGGATGGTAACTAGAAGCTAATAAAAGAGTATTCCTGGCGAAAGATGATGCAAGAGTATCGTTGGTGTTCCTAGTGACTAAACATCCAAAAAGTTAATACTGCAATAATCATAATGAAGGGTAAACCTTAAAGCAAAATCATTAGAATTAAGGTACTCAACATATGAATACAAATTTTGAAATGAGCCATTCCTGTAAAAAAACAACAGTCATCAAGGTAACGATACCACATGAAATATCACAAAAATATTTTCCAAATTATTCTGAATCCTTTTTAACTTAAAATACCCTATAAATAGGTTAGCATAAGTGGGAGCAAAACCAGCTCCCATCATCATGCCATTAGTTTGACAGTAACAGTCACCCTGTATAAAAACACATTAGGGGCGAGAACAAATTCCAATAAACATATCAAAAAAATCATTTAACTCTGATGAATAAATACAATAAATATTCAAAAAAAATTGCCTGCCTCCAAATCTTTTTGATGAAGAATGCTGGTATACAAAGGCTCTTCCACATCAAGGGTACATAAGAGAGTGTTCGCTTGTACCCACATATCAAGTAACAATTACAAAAAAATGTGTAGTATCAGCAGTTCTAGCCCACTCTCCATTTAATAACATTTTCAAATGGTTCTCCAAGTAAAAGGAAAGAGGTTCTGTTAAATATCAGAACCAGAGACAACGTGTCTACCTGGAGTTGGTAATATATTCTACTGAACCCTAGCTGACACATTTGGTCAGTACGAATGATACCACTCTCCACTGATGCACATAAAAAATGATCAATATTTTTCTTAAAGAAAGTCATAGGGTCCTCAAAAAGTTGATGGTTAAATCTAACATTACCAAGTTAGGACCCCCCCAACCCCAATCCCCATTATGATGATATTGTTGCTATTACAGTACTTTAAAAAGTAATCCATGATGTCTAGTGCATCCTCCCATCACCAATCCCTATTATGACGTTGCTGTTACAGCACTTTAAAGAGTAATTCCTGGTATCTACTGCATTCACCACAATCTCCTTAATGCCATTGGTGCCATTGTGGCACTTTAAGCATAATCCCCGATGTCTAGTTGGCTGTCCCCACCCCCAATTTTCATAATACCATTGGTGTCATTATGGCACTTTAAGAATATTCCCTGCTGCCTAGTGATTCCTCCTACAACAACCACCATGCTCGTGCCTGGCAGTTGAACACAGCTTTTTGGTGATGTTGAAAATAGTAATATGGTGATGATGACCATGTGATCGACAATCTCTTGAATTGCTCAGCCATGTAGATGTCTTCCTGGAGGTCATTCCAGGGAGGGAGAGTGCATGAATAATTAGCATATGCCTCTCTCTGAAATGACTCATTAGCATTCAGCATGGCTGCGGGGTCAGTCCTTAGTGCATGTCATCATCCTGCAAATTACAAAGCAAGTAGCAATAAGGATTTTCTGCAACACAATCTCAGATTTTAGCTGATGTTTCCAATGTGTTGCCATAATGGTTAAGGTCTTTGCTTTCCATGAAAAAGGAATAAGGTTTAATCTTAAGCTCTGGCCAATGGCTGTGTGGAGTTTGTTCTGTAGGCTTCCTCTCACCTCCCAAAAACATACTGGGTGCTTCTACCTCAAAAATGACCCAAGAATGGAGTTGTGAACAGCACATATATTAAATAGTGCCTACTGGGGGAAGAGCTGTACAGATCAACCACTTTGGGCATTAGCTGTGGTGCACAGTATACACTACATAAGACAACCTGGATCACAGTCTATGTGTCATTACTTTGTACCATATCAAGGCTAGCCACTTGATGGTGTACACATTATCTGAAGGTAATTTTGTCACATTGACTAATGTTGCCAAAAATGGAGATGGGCATGGGTCTTTGCCAATGATAAGTGGGTTGAGAATGCTTCCTACTCCAACCTATACCAGGGATCCATGCTAAGATGGGAGGGGTCTATTGACTAGTATCTGCATGAAATAAAGCCCAGCAGCCCTGAGTCAATATGCTACTTGCCAACAAGTGTCCATTTTTCCAGCTTTGATTAACAAAGATAGCTCTGATAAGCAAATGCTAGATGCAAAATTAATCAACTTGCCAAACATGAACTAAGGATTGCTACATGCAATATACATTTACTAATAGGACTCAGCTTGGAAGTGGATGACATGATGGTTAGGAGGAGTCCAAGGAAACAATATGGAAGGACAGTGCAGCAAATCCACTTGGCTTGGGATTCTGAGTCTGCTAAGCAGGGGTGAGGACAGACCAGAAATGTGTGAAGTGAGGTGAAAGAGAGGCTTTAAAAGACAGTGTGGGATGGTCACAATATTAGTGATAGGCATATGGCAATCAGTCTACTGGGTAAGGAAAGGACAGCATACAAAATCTCAGCCTATGCCCCATAGCAAGAAAAGGAATGCTTTTGGGCAGTAGTTGGTGGAGCTCCTCAAAAAGTGTGATAATATGAGTTAGTGTTGATAAGGGGGAATCTGAATGCATATATTTGTAGGCAACAGGAATAAAGAAGGATAATTCTATATTCTATCTGGCAAATGGCCTGATGGTGGCCAACTCATAGTTCAGCAAGAGAGATAGTCACAAGGTCACATACAAGAATGGCCAGTATAGGATCATAGGATCATAGGAGATTACTAGGCTATCGACCCGGAGGTCATTTTAAGCCTAGCCGTATCAACCCAATGTAATACTGTAGAAGTCAACAACCAAGATTGCACTTAGTGATGACTGCCCATGTCCACGAGGGTTGTGGGCACTATACCCAGTAAGAATTTATGGTGCCCCATCCACTCATCCATGTTTCTCTTGAGCAGTGTCATAGAGGTGCTCTGTTTCACATGAATTGGCAGCCTGTTCCAAAGACATGACAGTTGCTGGGAGAGAAATCTGTCTCTGCAGCATGTCCTACTTAAGTTGTAGGCCATATTTAATTCCTTGGAATGGGTAGACCTAGACCCATTTGATTTATGGATATGCAGTAAGTTTATTAGGTTTAAGTCTTGGATTGCTCTGTAGGCAGCCTAGGTACTTCCTCCTAGTAAGCGAAGTGCATTGGGGTAAAATTAGTGACTGCAAAATAAACCCCACTGGAAACTGTAAGCACACAGTATAAACCACTCTTTGCCACAATCAGCTGCAAGCAATGGCCATTGAAGGCTCTAAGGTAACTAGATAAGGCTGAAGACCTAGAAGTTGGATGAAGAGAAAGCACAAGAGTTCAAGGAACTGCTCAGTGCTCTAGCACCTCAGGAAGAAGAGGAAATAGGTGGAGGTAAGAAGAATGTCAGCACCTCAAAACAGCATGTGGGAGGACTACAGAACAGGTATGCAGCTGAGTCAGATATGGAACTAAGATACCTAATGAAAGCTGGTGATGAAATGCAGAAGTCCAGGTAGTCATCAAAGGAAAGGGGTGAGGAAAAAGGGTGAGCTAGAAAACACAGGCCAGGCTAAGAAGTAATACTAGCTGAATAATAAAGAGGCTAAGAAAGCAGTTTTAATAGTAAAGAACAAGGCATCAGAGAAGCTCTAAGAGATTCTGGAAAGTGACTTAGCAGATAGTACAAAGATATCTATCAAGTTGCAAGGCAAAGACAGAAAGATAAAGATAGTCATCAGACACCCTTCATAAAATGTCAGCTACAACCTGCTGAACAGTCCACAGGGCATCAAAGGCAAATGAAAGGAATAATTCCATCAACTTCTGAATAAACAAAACTCCAAAGAAGCTGTACTACTTCAGACACAGCCTACAGTGAAAAAAGAATAGGGGCCCATAGTAGAAAAGTAGGAACAGCACTAAGGAAAATTAATAAAGAGTAGGTAACAAACTCATATGAGGCCATGACAGATATGTGCAAGAAGTTGGGTGAGTTAAGGGAGAAATGTCTCCAGAGGGTACTCATAGCAGTATAGAGAGAAAGGCATATCCCAGATGACTGGAGAATAAGCATTCTAGTGCCAATGTACAAGAACAAAGGGGACATTCGCAATTATAGCAGTACAGAGGTATCAGACTCCTGTCATACTGCATGATATTTCAGAAGGGGATGTTTGTTAAATGAATATGGAGAGTAGGAGAAACTAACATCAGAGAAGAGCAATCTCAGTTCCCAATGCAACACAACTGACAGGGTGTTTGCAGAGAGACAGATAAATGTGATGAAGCTAGAGATGAGGAAAGTGTCTAACTGGGCATTCTTAAATTTGTAGAAAGCATATCACAGGTGCCAAAATAGTTAAATTGGACAGTCCTGCAATGGATCAAAGTCCAAGAAACATTTTTAGAATTAGAGCAGCCTATGCACAAAGACCCAGCGATACAAGTACAGACAGTGCTCAGGCATACAGAGGGGTACACAGTGGGAATGAGTATACATCAGGGTTCAGCTCTTTGCCTACAACAGTTCAAAGTGGTGACTGACTACACTAATAAGCAGGATGGGGAGGAAAGCTCAGCAAAGCTGGTTTATGCAGACAATGTGGCATTACAGGCAGACTGTGAACAAGAACTTTTGAAAATTATATGGTAATGTAATGCAAAAGTGAATGTACATAGCATGAAATTGAGTTCAGAGAAGACAGTTGCAATGGAAGCAAATAGGGGAAATCAGAAGAAGTTAAACCCTGAGATAAAAGGCAGAATAGCTAAACAAGTTAACAGCTTTAAGTATCAGGGAGAGGTGGTTGAGAAGAAGGGAAGTCTGAATGAAGAACTCATAACTAAAATCAGCAGGGCTGCAGCCAGCTGGCACAGACTGTTAAGGGTACTCGGTGACAGAATACCAAAGAAAATAAAAAGTAAGATTCACAAAACATTGGTGTGAGCACTGCTTCTGCATGGTACAAAAACTTGAGCAGTTAAGGCAGAGCATTTGAGAAAGCAAGAGGTGATGGAAATGAAGTGTCTGAGGCAGATAGTAAGATGCACAATGAGGGATGGATAAAGAGTTTAGGACATCAGAGCAGATGACCAAGTAGCTCCAATTGCACAGAAGGTCAAAGGGAATAGAATATGGTGGTTCAGGCAAATGTGCAAGAAAGCAGAAAATGATCTGGAGAAGAAGATTTGGGACAGAGAGGAATAAGAATAGAGAAAACAGGATATTCCACAAAGAGGTGGATTGATGAATTGTTTGAGAGAAGACCTATTACAGTCAAGCATGACTTTTGAGGATAGAGAAGTGAAACTGAATCAAGTGAGAGGCTGACAGTTGAAAATGCACCCTGACCCCTTATAGAAAATGGGAAAAAGGGGGTTGATGATTGTCGCTTTCGTGTTAGGACATGAATAAATGAATCTTCATGGGTTCTGTTCAAGCAGCTTTATTATATACAAACACATTACTGTTGCTGACTATAGATTGTAACTTAAGTAACTTGTATACAATTAATGACTATGATCGTGCATGCTCACTCCCTAGATGCTCTTTCGAAATGGAACTAAGGTCGTGCACGTGTGTGGGTTATATATGTGCACATACAGCCTCACATGCTTCTAAAAGATACAAGCACACACACTTTACACCAACCTCTTTGAGAAATAGACAATACAATTGTCATGAGACTGTTTGGCATGAAGAAATCACAGGTAATCTATAGATATACATTATACAATGTTAACTATATAGGTATGTACAATCAAGTCCATGTTGCTGTATATTTCATACTTGGTTTAGACACTCACCCACATTGTGTGACATAAAACTGGGAATTAGATTTAGCATCTGTGGCAGTTTCTGCAAAATAGTTGACTTGTGGAATGTTCAAATCACTTTCTGGAACAGAATCAGACTTTTGAACACATTCTGGTCTGGAACAGTGTCTGACTCATTCTTGGGTTTAGAGTTTGCATCACAGATACAATGTTGTGATTGCAATGTTGATGATGGTTCTGGTACAGGAAGAAGATGTTTGCAATTCCTCCTATACTCCACTCCTTCAGAATTTACCAAGTAAGATCTTGGCTCTGCACAGATGCTTGTAATCTGTCCTATTCTATCAAAACCTTTCATTGTCTTGATTCGTACCATCTCACCTTCCCTCAATGGACAAAGTAATCTGCTTCATCTGTCACAACTACATTTCTGGTTATTACGCTTCTTAAACAATTGAGCCTTGATGGTTTTATTGTTCTTAGATTTTGGCTGCAACAAATTTGAAGAAATAGGTAGAATAGTTCTAGTTTGCCTGGAAAGTAGTCTTTGAGCAGGTGAGCCAAGAATATCATCACGGGCTATGGTTCTGAGATTAAGCAAATTCAAGAATACATTGGTACTGTCATGCTTTGACCTTTCAAGTAACTGCTTTGCACTCTGAACTGCTCATTCAGCTAGACCATTGGATTGAGGATTTTCAGGACTACTAGTGACATGTACAAAGTCCCATTCTTTTACAAATTTCTGAAACACCTGGCGAGTAAATTGAGTACCATTGACAGAAAAAAGTTTGTGTGGACTACCATGAACTGAGAAATGATGTTTCAAAAGTTGAGGATATGTTTGGTAGTAGATCAGTCTCAAACTAATTTGAATAAGAGTCAACCAAAACTTAGTAGTATTGATTGTTCCACTCAAAGATAGTTGCTACAGTAGACCAAGGTAGTTCAGGAACTGAAACTAGCTAAAGTGGTTCTTTGCAAATGCGTTCTAATACTATTGCATACTGAACAAGAAGAAAGGACTCTATCAATGTCTTTTGATATTGAAGGCCAAAATACCAATTCTCTTGCTCTTCTCTTAGTGGATGTGGATCCTGGGTGACCACGATGCAAAATTTGAATATATTCTTGTTGTAAGGAAGCAGGAACAACAGTTTTAGGACCTTTGAAAATAATGCCATCTTCCATCAACAATTCATCTTTGTAAGGAAAATACGCTTGCACCTCAGGTGATATACTAGATTGCTTTGACGGCCATCCAACATTAATATAATGATTGAGCTTCTGTGAAATTGGATCAGTCTGATCTCATCAAGTCTAGTTGTGCAAACATTACATATTGACATCACATCAAAGTCAAAATTTTCTGCATCAAGTGGTTCTGTTGTATTTCTTGGAGATCTGGATAAGTTTTCAGCCAGATAAAGCAACTTGCCTTTAGTGTAGACCAATTTGAAATTGTTCTTTTGCAATTTGAGCATCGTTCTTTGTAATCTTGCTGGAGCAGAATGCATAGGCTTCTTTAGAATAATAACTACAGGCTGATGATCAGTTTCAGTCTGAATAGCTCGACCATAAATATGATCATGAAACTTGGAGCATGTAAATACTATAGCCAAAAACTCTTTTTCAATTTGAGTGTATTGCATCTCAGTTTGGGTTACTGTTATAGATGCATAGGCTACTGGTCTGACCCTTGAAGTATGACTGTGCCTAGGCCAAATTTTGAAGCATCACAGGAAAGGATAACTGGTTTGTTTACATCATAGTATCTTAACATAGGTGGGGGTGGCAATTTTCTGCTTAAGGTCTTCAAATGCCTTCTGATGACATTCGAACCATGACCATGCAACATTTTTGAATGTTAACTCTCTTAAAGATGCTGCTAACTCACTGAAGTCTGGTATGTAATTTACCTAAATAGTTGACCATGCCCAGAAAATGCTGTAAACTTTGTACAATGTCTGGCACTGACATCTCTAGAATAGCTGCTTGCTTGGTCGGGTCTGGTCTCAAGTCTGTACTTGTAAACAAATGTCCTATGTACATAACTTCTGGAAGTCTGAATTTGCACTTCAGAGGATTGAGCTTTAAGTTCACTTCATGTGCTTTGTCTAGAACTTTCTTGAGGTTTCTGTCATGCTCTCCCTCAGCATTACCTCCAACCAACAGATTGTCTACTATTATAGCACAAGAATAACCAGAAAAAAATGTTCCACTACATGCTGAAAAACTTCACATGCAGAATTTATTCCAAATGGCAACCTTAGGAATCTGTATCTGCAAAACAGAGTACCAAAAGTAGTTAGAAACGAGGATTTGTGATTCAGCATCACTTGCTAAAATGAACTCTTTGCTTCCAAAACAGAAAATACAGTGGCATTGGTATTAGAGCTGCAATTTCTTCAACTGTGTGCATTGGATGATATGGTATTTTTAATGCTTTGTTCAAATCTCTTGGATCAATGCATATTCTGATTTCATCTGGGCCTTTCTTATAAGCAGCTACCATGGATGACACCCATTCAGTTTTTTCTGTGACTGGACAAATCACCCCTTTTTATCCAACTGAGCTTTTACTGTATCTTGCATAGCTATCAGAACTCTTCTTGCTGGTCTGACTACTGGAGTAATCTCTGGGTCTAACTTCATGGAATACGCAACTGAAAGCTTGCCCAATTTGTCACCGAAAACATCAGCATACTCTGAGAAAATGGCTTTGGAAAAATTGGAACTCATTACTGCACTTTCATGATAAACTACTTTGACAAAAGAAAGCAGATTAATTCTTAAACTATCTCTGAGACTCAATAAAGATTGCACTGGCCTTCTATGTAGAATGACAAGTTGTAACAGTTCTCGGCCAAATGACATGAAAGTATCACTGAACCTTCGGTTTGAAGTTCTTCACATCCATAAGCAACAATTCTCGCACTACTGGTTACATTGAGTTGTTCTTTAGTTCTTACTTTTGCAAATGTGTCTGCTGATATAACATTACACTTTGACCCAGTGTCTACTTTGAGCTCTGTGGGTTTTCCATTAACCCAGACTGTACAAAACACTTCACTTCTTGTTAATAAATTTACTGCATCAACTCTTTCACCAAGCACTGATACACCATCTACATAGAAAATGGACTACTTCATCAATTTGCTTTTTTTTGTGTGACCTTTCTTTACAACTGTGTGAAACTTACTTGACTTACAAAACTTTTGGAAATCCTTCCATTTTTCACACATGTGACATTGCTGACCAAATGCTCAGCACTTCTCTCTTTTAGACTCATGATTTATACCACAATTGCGACAGTTAACAATAAAGCTAGATTTGGGTTTTGCTGATTCATGTTTGTGTTGCACGGACCTGGCACTGGAGCTTGCACTTTTCCTGAAACTTTCTAGAAAACCTTGTGGCTTCTTTGGAAATCCTGTCATTGCCATGTGCTTTAGCCTGTTCTTGTTTGTCATGTGTTGCATACTGTCTACATGTTCTCTGGAGCCAACTGAACCTATGCTTTTGTCACTCTCATGCATGCTTGTATGTTTTTCTGTCACCTCATGGATTTGGCAAACCTCTATGGCTTTGCTCAACATTAAATCACTGTCACGGAGTAAAATCTTTCTCACAGCAGCACTATTAATACTACATGCAAGCCTGTCCTTTATCAGTTCATCTTTTAGATCACCAAACCGACACATCTTAGCTCTGTTTCTCAAGTCAGTTATATAAGCTGCAAATGTTTCCCCTGGTTTCTGATCTCTTTTGTAAAACAAATGCCTGTCTGATGTAACATTCATCTGGGGGATGCACATTTCTCTAAATCTGTGCTTCAAACATTCAGGGTCTTCCCTTGATTCAGCTTGTACAACAATATGGCAGTCTGCACCTTCACCTTCATACACTGCTGATGCATACACAAATGAACACTCTGTTTCTATGGGCTCTGACCCTGCTAGGTTTAGCAAAATGAATGCTCTGGTTTGTGCATCTCTATTTGCATAAGCTGCTTGTATGAAAATATCATACCCTTGCTCAAATATTCTGCAGTTCTCTGCAATATTCTGATCAAACACAAGTAGTAGGGGTTTTCAAAATCCATCTACCATATTAACACAAACCAGTAAAGTGGTTTTACGAATAAACATGAATATACACACATGCACATATACAGATGTTTCTGGCATAAATAGAACTTGTCCAATGCCTTTGTGCTCTGAACTTATTTTCTCATTGGATTTATTGGAATTATGCAGATGAACTTACTTGTAACTAGACTTTTGTGAAATGAACAGCTAGGGCTTTTCGATACCTTACTGAATTTTGAGAAATAACTTTGTGAGCTTTTTAATACTTTCAGACTATTATCAGTAAAGGGAGAAATGCTAAAGTAATATGCCATCACTTGTTACACTTTTGGAATTATATTGGTAAAGCCAGAAATGCTAAAGTCATTTACCATCACTAGTTAAAGTCATCACTTTAAGAACCATTTGAGAACTTTACAATGTGACTGAATAACTTACAAGCACTGTAATACCCTTGTAATGTCATCTTTTGCAAGAAGACACCTCTTATCAGTGTAAGAAACATGTCAAGCAATTGCATCATGCAAATCAATCGAACATCTGTTGCCCAAAATTCAATAACTTTTAAAGTAATTGTGTTTTGTGAATAACTGTATACAGCACAGTGAAATGTCACCAAATGGTGGCACCTTACTATGCAACTCTTGACAGTACAAGAAACAGTCTGTAATGGCAGCACTTTGTGAATAAATACACCCAGCACAAGAAACTTTTTTGAAATAGCTATACTTTGACTGGATTGCACGAGATAGTTGCACTTTGCACACAATGAAGTCTTCGAAGTACATGCACAGTAATAAGCACAAACTTTAAGCCCTTTTACACACTCTGAGATACTTCAAATAACTTTAGTTATGCCCTTGATACAATATGAAGTCATAGTTATGCCCAAGTACAGCACTTTGCCCAAACACATACAGTTGCCTTGCTTTATTTGGCTTAATGTGCCCTATTCTTTTCTTATTGTAATTGTTTTGCTTGTTTATTTATTTATTTATTTTATTTTACATTTGTTGACCGGGATAGTCCGACTGGATGCATATCCATTTTCAGCGGAGGCCCGGGGAGAAAAGCTCCAAGGGTAAGCAGATACAGCATTACATAATACCAGCATTACATATTACAAACAGACTATTTACAGTGATTACATAAGTAAGCAAGTTAAAACAAGTTCCACAGGTTAGAGTTAATTCTGATCATGTCAGGATTAAATTAAATTACACAGTAAGCTGGTTAACAGATTTTTTACACATTCTAGAGAGAGTTAGCCAGGCTTGATACATTGACATAGCCAGTTAAGTGCCAAATGTTGTTTGAGTGTAGTTTTAAATTGACCTAAGGTAGAATGTAAGGTAATATCAGCTGGAAGAGAGTTCCAGGGTCTACCTACAGAGTTTGCAAAGAGAGAGTCACCGGCTGTGTTATTAATTTTGCTAGTCTGAATTAGTAGTTTGTTAGAGGATCGAAGCAGTCTAGGATTATTATAAGGGGCTGATAATATTTTTAAGTGCAGGAGTATTGTCAGGATTATAGAGGATTTTATAGGCCATAATCAGTTGGTTATATTGGATTAGGCTGGGTAGTTCAAGCCACCCAAGCTGATTTAGAATGATGCAATGATGTGTCCTAAAAGGCAGCCCAATGGCAAACCTGGCAAAGTAGTTGTAGCAAATTGAGAGTTTGTTAAGGACAGTCTTGATTAAATTCGAGAGTAGAGGGGATGCATACAGTAGAGTTGAAAGAAGGTGAGAGCGAGCTATGGCAATTTTAGCTGGAGGGGGTTAGGAAGGTTTTTTTCTGTAAAGTGACCTTAGTTTTTTATTGATGGTTTTGATAGTTTGGTTAACATGTAGGTCGAATTTTAGATTATTATCTATAATGGCACCTAATAGTTTTGTAGAGGGATCAGGGGAGAGTATTGTGCCATCATTTGAATTTATGGTAAAGGTGAAAGCTGTAGACCTATGTGTTGGTGAAAATAACAGCATTTTAGTTTTTTTGGGATTTAGGGTCAGATGATGTTCAGAAAGCCAGTTTTCTATTGTATTAAAGGTTGTCTGGGTAGCTGACCATAACTCTATCGGAGATGTGGCCGAGCAAATCAGAGTAGAGTCATCAGCATATTAGATACAGCTGACTTTTGGGATGACAGTATAAAGGTTGTTAATGAAGATGGAGAACAGCAAGGGCCCTAGTATAGAGCCTTGTGGTACTCCAAGGGTGTTAGGTAAAAGATTAGTGAGTTTGTTCTGACAGAGGACATCCTGCTGTCGACCATTCAGGTAGGATTGAAACCATTGAAGGGCTCTAGTATCTAGACAGAATGTTTGCAGGGTGTGGATTAAAAGTTGGTGATCAACTATATCAAATGCCTTGGAAAGATCCAAGAAGAGGGCTGAGAATATATAATTATTGTTGCGATTATGGTTAATGGTGTTGGTAAAGGCTAGGAGGGCTAAAGTAGTGATGTGATGAGGACGGAAGCCATGCTGAGTGTCTGCCATAAGGTGATCCTGGATTAGGTGATGCATGAGTTGTCTATGAATACATTTTTCCATAATCTTTGCAAGTGGGGAGAGTATAGCTATTGGCTTATAATTGGATAATTCAGTAGAGCTGCCTCCTTTGTGAAGTGGGATTACATAGCATATTTTCCAGATGGTGGGAATTTTAACTTCTACTATGTTTCAATTGATTAGTATTGAGATGGGGTAAGCAATAGCATCAGCTGATTTTTGTAGGTACTTGGAAGGGAGTTGATCAGCAGAAAGTGTAGTGGGTTTTAATTTTTTGATCAAGGCACGGATAAGTGAAGTAGCGACTGGCTGGAAGCTGAACGCGAGTAGGTTTCTAGGGGTGGTACTTTCAGGACCAGGGGAGCTAGGAGGTAGTTGGCTAGCTAGGGCTTGAATTGTCTCAGTAAAGAATCGGTTAAAACTGTCAGAAACATCTTCAGGGGTTTTATCAATAGTAGCAGCAGGGATTGGGGTTGAAGTTTGTCCGGGATGTAGTAAATTATTTAAACCTGCCCAAAACTTCTGAGGGTTATTTTGATTTACTGTCTGTAAATTACAGTAGTATTGTTTTTTGTCTTGTAAAATGGATTTTTTAGTTTTGTTCCTGGATTGCCTGTATTTAATGTGATCTTGGGGGTCTTTAGAAGAACGCCATAAAGCCCATGCTTTGTTTCTCAGGGTAATTTTGAGTTTAGACTCTTGCCATGGTGCAGTTTTTGCCTTTGTTCTCTTTGAACGAACAGGTGCATGCAAATCAAGGATTTCAAGGAATTTGTTGTTAAAGTATGCTACTGCTTCCTCTAAGGGGAGGTGTTTTAGAATAGATCAATTACATGAGTTTAGTTCTTGTTGGAATTTGGCAGGGTCAAAGTTTTTATTGTTTATAATCTTTCTGAGTAAAGGTTGTTGGGAATTAATGGCTTTCTGCTTATTTACATATGTGAGAAGGTGACCGCTTAGGCCATCAGGGAGGGTACCAGAGGTGTACAGATGGGGGTGACTATTTATGAGTACCCAGTCAAGTATGCTTTCTTTTTGGTTGGGTTTACCTATCCTGGTAGGGGTGGATATGATTTGTGTAAATGCATGCAGGTTAATATGGGTGGTTGGGAATTCTGAGGAACAGGTGCCCCAGTCTATGTTAAAGTCTTCACGTAGTAGGGTTTCTTGGGGGTAGTGACATGATAGCCAGTGCAGGATATCTTTAAGTGTAGATATATTGTTACCTGGAGAAATGTACATACAGATGATATTATTGATGATATTAATGCATTTATTTTTATTAACTTGCAATTTGGTGGCAAGAATCTCTGAGTTATTAATCTGAGGTGGTTGTATTACATCTTTGGTGACATTCAACTCAGATTTATAGAGTACAGCTACCCCACCCCCCTTCCTGGAAGCATGATCCAGCCTGTGTATGTTGTATCCAGGTGGTAACACTTCATTGTCTGTAGTGTTAGGTTTTAACCAGGTTTCAGATAAACAGAGAATCTCAGGGGAGTGGACATCCAGAATGCATGCAATTCATGTACCTTGTTATTAATGCTTCTAATATTGAGATGACAGGCAAGGAGAGAGTTACTTGGCCTATTAAGTGTAGGTTTGTAGCTTAGATTGCAAGTAGAGGGGGTATGTGTATCTGAAGTGGTTGGGCCAGGGTTGGGGTGAATATCACCACCAAGTATTAGGTTAAGTCTATACTTGGTGATGAACTTCAGGAATTTGTTTATTAGTTTGTGGTAGTGTTTGGATCTAGAGCTAATGCGCCTGGGTTGAGATGTCGATAGACTGAACAAGATGTTGGATAGGACCTGGTACTGTAAGTATGGTTGAAGGTGGGAGGATTTACACCTGGGGTGATAGTATGGCATTTCAGGACCTGAAATCCCGTGAGAAACTGGTTTTCATACAAGGTAAGGAGATATGGTGCGAACAAGATGGGTAGTAAAGAGGATTAGATCATTATTTGTGATTCAGATAGTGAGTTAAGGAACTGTTTTACCTGGTGATGCAACACCAAAAGATAGAATGGTGAGGTAAAGGTACTGGAAGGGGGATGGGAGAATGCCAGATGAAAGCTAATAGGTGCTATTAAAATGTAGGTAGACGAATGGGGGTGGCAGGAATTATCCCAGATGAAAGCAGATAGGATCTAGAAAGTGGCGGAGTGGCTATAGTACTTTAAATTTAGAGGTACTGGGGGTGGGAGGTAATTGGGGGCAGGGAGGGAAGTGAAGAGAGCCAGAGTGTAGCGATGGCGAACGTAGCGGGGGCTATTGCAGTTTACAATAAGGTGTCCTAAAGCTATAAGGTAAGTATTATAACTCTTAATGTAAGAGTCCTATGGCTGACCAAAATGGTGACCTGCTTAATTACACAGCACCGTAAGTGAAAGCTTAACAAATGCTTTTTTGTGTGCAACCTACTCTCCTTAAATGCTGAGAGAAACTGATTTTATTATGGTGACCAATTGCAGTCCTGTAGACTCTGTTTTGTAGGTAAATGTAGAGTTCAACTAGAGAAAGAGAAAAGCAGAGATTCTAGGGTAAGCATGAAGGCAACAACAGGCAGTTATTTTATAATAATACATTCAGAAAGGTTTGGTGGTGGTGGGGGGGTAAAGTAGCATACTTCAGAATGAACTAAGATTTATAGCTAAGAAACCTAAGCAAGAGAGCAATGCAGTAAATAAACACTTGCCAGATTTTAAAGATATACCAGAAAAACTAAATCAGTTGTTCACAATTGTACAACTGGAAAATTGCCAGTAAAAGCACTTCAGGTATAGCTAGCCCAAGTTATTCAGGTCATAAAAGCACTTCTTCAATGTGTGTGTGCAATTTAAACATTAAAAACACATGCAGCAAGTAGGAGCTCTGATTATACACTTTCCCTAGGTACAGGTTCAGTTTAAACACAGATATTACCACAGAAATTCAGTAAAGTCACTAGCTACTTATAGAGCCTCTGCAAAAAAAAATAGAGCAGTCTGTGCAGAATCAGAATTTAGCAGCAGGTCATTCAGTTACACAAAAAAACAGTAAAAAAGCCATACAATGAAGAAACTTACACTAAGTCACACCAGGTCAGCCATGGGGAGAAGAGAGTGGGAAATCCTAAAAACTTGTTTGAGGAAAGAGGGGGGTGGGGGAAAAGAGAAGGCAGTAGGAGTGGTTACAGGGAATACCTGGATTGACTCAAGACACCACACCAGAGGTAAGTTGAATGTAAGGGCCTAAAATCTGCACTCAGCACTTTTATGTTATTTGACCTCAGCACTTTAATTTTAATGTTACTTGCACTCAGCACTGTAATTTCACTTATGTTTAGCAGGAAAGACAGACCAACAGTATACAATTTTGGGAATTTTTACAAGGGTTACTTATTCAAATATCAGGCTATTGCAGTTTACAAGGGTTCCTAAGGTGTCCTAAAGCTATAAGGTAAGTATTATAGCTCTTAATGTAAGAGTCAGTTTACTTAAGTTACAGGGGAAGGAGGCAAACACTCAAGTAGAAAAAAGAGCCATATGGCTGACCAAAATGGTGAACTGCTTAATTACACAGCACTGTAAGTGAAAGCTTAACAAATGCTTTTGTGTGCAACCTACTCTGCTTAAATGCTGAGAGAAACTGATTTTGTTATGGTAACTAGTTGCAGTCCTGTAGACTCCGTTTTGTAGGTAAATGTAGAGTTCAATCTGCTTAAATGCTGAGAGAAACTGATTTTGTTATGGTGACCAATTGCAGTCCTGTAGACTCCGTTTTGTATGTAAATGTAGAGTTTAAGCCCTGTTCATGCCCAACATACTTTTCTTCTGCTCGTTTTACTTTAAACATGCCCAACTTTGCCTCAAACACACTTGTACTTTAAACATACTCGTTTTCTACTTTAGACATACTTGTTTGGCTTTACAGTTAATCGTTTCATCAAATACTTTTATCTTAAACATTTTCTTTGGTTAACAAACTTTTTGTACTTTCCCCTTGCCTGATAATGCAGGTTGTGCCCTTGTATTGCCCCTTTAATGTCTTTTGCATTGAGTAAATAATTCATTTTATTTCTCATTACATTTTGATTCTTTCTGGTTATGTTTATGCTCTTTTCTCTTGGTTTTACCTTCGCTGTCATGTCATCTTTACATCTCATGGCTCAGAATATTCTTCACTCTTCCATCCCGATTCTGATACCATGTCACTTTCATGTTAAGACCCGAATAAATGAATCTTCATGGGTTCTGTTCAAGCAGCTTTATTATATACAAACACATTACTGTTGTTGACTGTAGACGGTAATTTAAGTACCTTATATGCAATTAATGACTATGATCATGCATGCTCACTCCCTAGCTGCTCTTTCAAAATGGCACTAAGGTTGTGCATGTGTGCGGCTTATATATGTGCATGTATAGCCTTGCATGCTTCTTAAAGATACAAGTGCACACACTTTACACTCTGATCTACAATGATCATAAGGATAATCCTGCAGTTTATAAGTCACCTAGTTTTGTAAACAATAATGTACATATATTTCAGATCTTCATAGTTACAAGAAGACAGTATCTCCAGCACCAATGCATTAAACATGGGCAAATGGAATACATTTTCTGTGAGACACCATGGCATTTCACACTATGCCTTTCAATAACATGTAGTTCAGTCAGTTATGAGAATGTGAATGTCAAAATGAAAATATAAAAAACAAGTGGCAAAAAATCATGTGTCCTACCTTGATAATGGTATGACTTTGTTTTTAGTCTCATTTTGTTTCCTATACTTTGCCTTTCATGTACTGTCCAATTTTAATTGAGTAGCCATTTAAAGAATTTAATCCAACAATGATCATGGCACATTAGTGAGGTGTGAGTGTTAAAAGTAAGTATAAAACAAGGTGCTGTTGGTGTGAATGAGCTAATACATTCTTCAGCCCATAGAACAACCTCTCTATCATTATCTTCCTTCTTGTGCTTTTAGGAACACTCTTGACTACTGTATCCTTCCTATTCCTTTTCTCCACCTATCATGCTCAATCCTTTATGATATCACCTCCTAGTTTCTCATCGAAACACTAACTCACAATTTTCCAAACCTAGTTACAAAACAACCATTAACTCTCACTACCAAATCTTCCCTTCAATTAAAATGGATTGTTTCCTTACACTGTCTCCTTAATACCCATTTTCCTCTTCATCACTCCCCATTACTGATAGTTTAGTCTCCTTACACCACACAATCCCATAATACTTCTTCCTTCACAAATACTCCTTTATAATTCAACCTTTTCCCCTAACCTTGCACATTACATAAAAACATTTCTAATTTACTCACAGAAATTTAAGAACTAATACATTGTATTTTGACACTTCTTTCAGTTCCACATCCATCTTGTTCCTTTTAAAAAATGGACTAGAATACCTTTCTATCTTTAATTAAAACTGAACAGATGGGGGGACAGCTATCAAAACCATGGCTCCACTCCCTCAAACATGTCTTTCCACAACAATGAAAAAAGAGTGAACTTGAAGTTTTTGTTCTTTCTGAACAGTTTGATATAGTTATCATAAATGAATATTGGCTAATAGGCACATTAAGCCCAAAAGCCTATGCACTTGAAGGATACCAGTCTTATGCTGACAGGATGCCTAGTACTAGAAAAGGACATATACCATTCTACTAAGATTTCTCTGCATTTAATCTTAAAAGCTAACTTCCCAATAAATGACCCACCAATCTGGATATTGACTACTTTACAATCAGAAATTCATACTAAACTTTCTAAAGGATCAGTCTCTACTCCATCTAAATTCACACTCTTTGAACACAGTATTCAACATATATTCCCAACCACCCTTCTTCAAAACACCATAATACTTGATTATTTCAGTATTAATGATATGGAGGCCAAGACACATTTTTAGATAGACTTCACAAATCATTAGAATTTAGTCAACTTGCATATAAACCAAGTGACATGTGACATCACACCAGCCTTAATTTATATCTTACCACCAGGTCCTCAGTGATCACTGCAATGCCCTTTCCAACTGGACATTTCAAATCAAATCCCCCCCAGTCAATATGTGAACTACCATCCCATATCTGATAGCATGGAATCTATACTACTCTGTCAGTTTGATGAACTTGACTAGAGCTCCACCTATAATTCCTCCTGCTCCAACAATTACTTTACCTACTTCATTAACATACTTGCAAACCTCCAAGACCTTGTGTTTCCCATCAGAAAAAAAGGTGACTTCAGGATTAAACATTGTTAACAACATATACAAAAAAAGTCTGCAGAAAGGAGGCAAGATCTGGCTAAATTCATAACAACATCTTCCAGCTAAACATCTTTACTATACTGTCTCAGCCTAACATAATATGTAGAGCAGTAACTAATTATGCCAATGGCAACTATCTTAGAAAGATACAAACATTCTGGTATCCACCCCCTCACTTCAAAATGGCAAGCAATATAACTGATTTAAAAGATCTTCCAGATATAAACTGACAACTGAATCAACACTAACAATTCCAAAAACTTCTCGATTTGAAAACTGATTTATTTATTTCAGTAATTGTCCCATTTAATCAAAACTACAATAATAATGACACAGTTGGCCCTTTTTTCTAATAATACATTTGTTTAAAATATAATATGCTACCTTCCTCTTTTCATAATGAAATACCTTTCCTAGCTGCATCACTGCCATAAATATCATACTTATGTGATAGTCTCTATGTAAATAGAATTATATCTTGCCACTGTCTCTTTCATTTGATCACTGCACAAATGCTGGTTTTCAAAGAAAGCAATTCTCTCTCTCTCTCTCTCTCTCTCTCTGTTATTTAGTTTATATCATGTTGATGACCTTTGCCTAAATGCCATTATTCTGTCAATTTAAAAATCCTGCCTAAAGCCACCAAAATATTTTTTCATTATGTTATTATTAATTCTGTGCAAACATTGCTGCAGAATGCTCCATTGGTACAGTGAATGATTCATTGTTTTGTGTAAAATATTGCTGCTAAATGCTACCTTCATGAACTGAAAGTTTCTTTTAATGTAATCATTTTTTATATCTCTTCTCCTCCAGGATGCACTGAAAAGAGGTATCACACCCATTTGGAATTTCTCCTTTAAACAAAAGCAAATAAATATATACTCACTGACTACATGCCTTTTTTACTAATTTAAATTGATCTCTCATAAAAATCTCCTCAAGTTAAGGAAACATACAAAAATGCTTCCTCTATAAACAACAAATTGCACCTGGCCTTCCTGAAATTAGAAGCGCTGTCTACTACTAACCCCCTACCCATATCTTTCTGTCCCTAATAAATGATTTCTCATTAAGCTCAACTCAAGTTTAACAAAACAAACAAAATACTACCTATACAAACAACAAATTGCACTTGTCTTCCTGAAATTAGAACCTCTGTATTGCTATACCCCCTACACACATCTTTCTATTCCTAATAAGAAGGTCTCTTTCCAACCATTTTAAACATGTGCGTATCCATCCCCACTCCCAAACTACAAAATCCATATGTCACTCAGAGGCATGAGTACTTTTACAGACCTATTGCTAACCTCTTGTCCAATTCCTAAACTTTTTGAAAGACTTTTTATATGAGCAACTCAACATCCATACCAGTGAATACAGCCCCATTACTGATGACTAACACTGCTGAATTCTAGGTTTTAGCACAGTTACACTCTGTAAAGTAAATGACGCCATTTGCAATATGAATAAACATCTTTTCACTGCTGGTTTCTTTACAGAAATGAACAGGGATTTCAGTACAGTCAATCATAATGCCCACATCAAAGTCATTGAATCAATACATTTTGGTAGAGGACTATTAATATGATTCACCAACTACCTGCATCATAGAACATTTTGGGTTATCATTGGGTCAGAAAGCAGATGTAGCTCTACTTAAAAGTGCCTTCCCTCACAAATGTGCTCTTAGACCTGAAATCACAGTGTACACCAAAGAGTAATAACTCTTGGGTTGGACACTCATGGTATATATGCAAATTGCCCCTTCAGGACATCAAGTGTTTGGCTACATGGGTTCTGAATGTCCATGACTAATTAAGCTTGAAGTCTTTATAGATACATTCTGGCCAATAAAACCAAACCCCATGTTTGGACATGCATGTCTTCACCTTTTCATTGATTTCATCGGCACAGCATAGCTAGATACCAAAGATATCCAACTCCTAAATCAATTACATTTTTGATTACCTTACAAACTAAATTATAAGGCAGCATCACTACCAGCACCAAATAAGCATAATGTATGTTATTTTGAACTACAAAAAAATGAAGCATCCAGTATACATGATTATCACCCTCTTAGCAACACTATGTCATAAGACAGTCAACACAGGTGACATGACCTTCACCTTGACCCCACTTTATCTTTCCAATCCCACACAGAACATATAGTGAACAAGGCTTTACACAACTCAAACTCTGCTACAGAATAAGTAACCTCCTTATACCAAAATGAAGAACTGCTCTAGACAAACATTGTGGACTTCTCAGATTAGAGGATGTGAGGAAATTAGACACTGCCATTTTGCTACCATATCTGGCTAAGGTTATGTACATAATTTCAGATTAACCTGTGTAATATATGCCAGCATAGCTAGCTGTGATATTGTAAATAATTTCTTATATGTTGATTTATAATTGTCTGTACAGAATGTTTTAAAGACTTGAACAGTGTTCCTTTTCATTTCTAACTGTGTATGTTTGTGAAGAATATTCTAAATGCAGACTTTCTCAGAATCAGCTGATCTGCAGATGATGTCATTGGAATGCTGACAGCTGCTATGTGTTACTGTCAGAGGCTGAAAGACAGAAAGGAACTTTAGAAAACAGCTGTTGATTGATTTTCAAAATATGAAATGAAACTTGGAACTGGAACAGTTGTGACAGTTAAGCTAGTCTATAAAAGAGCCTGTGGAAGACAGTTGATATAGCTGTCAGTTAACAGCCAGTTACAGTTTTCAGTTGTTAAAAGTTGTACTGTGTGGTGGATACCCAAAAGGACTCACCAAGAACTATATGCCTGTATTTGCTCTGTTGTAATAATTTAGTTTAGATCAGGGACAGTGTTCTTTATTCAGATAGGAAATTACAACTAATCAGTTAGAGATTTCCTAAATGTTGGATTTCTGTCCTTAATATTGATTTCATTTTTCTGGTGATTGAGTTCTGTTTGTTTATTGGAAACTACTTTTTTATATTTCTAATCATTTTGCTCAGTATTAAATATTTTTATTAACTTACATTGTGGTTGGTCAATCATTGTTTTTCTTTAGTGATTTGAGAGTGCTTATACTTGCTTTGATAACTTCTCAGGCCATTCCAAAAGCCTGGCTGCTTTGAATAATTTGCTATCATTGTTTTAATATCTAATTTTCATAACTGGACAACTCTTTAAATGGGCATATGAAACTCTGGTGGAAGCCTGTTACCATATTACTTTTGGGAAGGGACACAGCTGGAAATATGTATCAGGATTTCTCAGAAGTGTTTTGATGTGTGAGATTTAATTTACTTAATTGTGAGTGTATCAGTGGTCTTAAATTGGGACACATTGCTCTGAAGTGTGTAATAAGGAGTTACTTTAGGGGTGGACAGAAGTATACAGTCCAGTCCCAGGTTATAGAGCATGTTCCTGTCATGCTCTTAACGAAAATTGTGAAATATTACTCCTGTTTAAGTGACAGTCTCACATTGGTGTTAGTAGTGAGGATTGAAGCTCCTTAGTTACTGACCCAGGATAGTAAGGGATGTCACATTATTGTTGGCAGTCCAGTGGGGTATCGTCCAGATGTCACATTATTTGGTGGCAAGGTATGGGACATACATCTCAACCTTACCGAATTCCTCGGTATTTACTGGTTTTAAAGGCAAAATAATGGGGTGCCACGAATTTCTGAGTGGCCCCTTTAATTCCCGATTTTTTATTATTATTTTTTCTTTTTGTATTGCAACTTTAAATTTGTGGCTGATGTAACCATGCATCACCAGCCTACAGGGGCATGCATGCATGATGACATCAGCTACTGCCTGCTGGACTCTGTCAATATTTATTTTAAACTGTTTTGGAGGGGAAATAGGGAATGGCAGCTGTTTACAATTCAAGTTTTGCAGAGTCTGCCCAACACCCACTCACACACACGTCTGCAGTGTTTGCCTCAGCCACCAGGTAAGAAAAAACAATTGTAATTGTAGTTGTATTTTATCAGATATGCATGCTAACCATCAAAAGTATTTTGTTACTGTAAGTGCATTCCATTTAGTTGAAGGTGTGTGATTATCTGATATAGGAAGAACTATGTGTGTATGGTTTCACTTCATAATACTGAAATATCACAATATTGAAACTCAGAACACTGAAACCAAAATCCTGAATGTATAAAATCCTGAAAACTCAAAATACTGAAACTCAAAATACTGAAAATGCACAGCATACATTTACTGAGTTTAAATAAGCTAAATCATATTACTTTCCACCAAGTATAAGCGGGGGGGGCAAGCCCCACTGCACTCCCCACACACCCTGCTACTTAAATATATCAACTACAAGATTGTACTTCACTATACACTAAGTGCAATCTTGGAGCTGATATATTTAAGCAGCAGGGGATGTGGGGGGCTGTGCCCCCCCATGAAGGGTACAGGGGGACTTGCCACCCTGCTTATATTTGAAGGATGTAATTAGGTTCTTGTTGTTTACAGTCAGTATATGTATCTTATCTATTTTCAGTATTTTGACATTCAGAATTTTGATTTTCAGCATTTTAAGCTTCCATATTATGAGTTTTTTTCTCATTTTTAGTGTTTTGATATTTCAGTATTATGAAGTGAAACTGTGTGTATATGTAGTTTTGCTTACTTACTGCTTAGTCTTAAGGAGAGTTACTTCCGGCCATTAATTCACTAGTTTAGCTGTATTGCTTTAAGTTCAACTGTTAAGGTGCATTTATTGCCATTTTGGTATGTGTATTTACTTAGGAAGAACTACTGTGTGCAAATGTAGGAAGAAGGGATTGGAAGAAAATTTTATTTAGTGCTTCATTATTCATGGGTGGCAACAATGTTTGTGTACAAATAGTTGCATTTTTGTAGTACCTTATGTGTTTTTTTTTTTTTACTTTTATGTTTGATTTCAGAACTACCTATGTTTTTAACAGCTCAAGAGGACTGAAGACCGAAAATGTGGGGTATGGCTTTTCTTTATACTTCAGTAATCAGATCTTCATTGCAATCATTGACAACTCCTTTCCTGGAAGAAAATCTTCATTTGAGAATATTGTTTATCACAAATGTTTTTGGGAGTTATTGGATCAATGTGTACTCCAGGGTGATTGCTCCATGGTCTTCAGGATTGAAAGGCCGCTCTGAGCGACCCACACATTTCGTGATGAATGCAATTCTGAGTAATTTTATTATGTTTACTGCTACTGCTTCAAAACAGGAACTGGGTTTCATGGTTATTGAGTATTTATATGGCTACCAGCTTACCTGCAGTCATGTGTTATTTAACCCTTACACTCTACTAAATGGAGTATGTTTTTATGTACAACGTGAAATAATTGCAGTTGTAGTGTATTCCAGTAAGAGAAATTAGAATAGCTGATGTTGTAAATACTTGATTTTAGTTTGTAACTTTCAGACGTGTTGTAAGAGATGGAACAGAGGGAGCAGAGCAGTGATGAAGTAGGACTGCATGCATTTATTAATGTATTCTGCAAGATGAGTGCTTTACAAAGAGGGTGCAATCTTTCTGCATCAGTTTTGCTCGCCTGTTTACTTGGCAATCTGTCTGTTTGTGCATCTTTTTAAGACAGTTGTGTATACTCAACCTGTAAATAATTCATCGTACAGGCTCATCCTTACAGTTATCAAGGGTATCAGAACTTGTCAGAGATTTGGGATGCATGGCTAGGCTTAAAAAGGACTTTTTGGTCGTTAGCCTAGTAATACCTGTGAAACTATGGGCCGGATTCACGATGGCTTGCACGGAGTCTAAGAGTAGAGTAAGACTCCATGCAGCCATCATGTCCAATGAGTGATCCAGGAACAGCCTGTAGGGGCGTGTAAGAGAGCTCCTAAAACGGCTCTTATACGGACAGGGCTGGGACATGCAAATCACCTCAACTGCAGGTGAAAGGCATGCAAATGAGGTAGATTTGTGATTCAGAAAACCCAAACCTGTCCAAGTAAGAGCAGTGTTATTTGCAGAAATGTACTCAATTGACAACTGAGTACCATTGTGCAAATAGCAAAACGGAGCCGTGACAGCTCCAAATAAAGGTTGCATCCAGTGCAGGAAGCATGCCAATGGCCAAATATACGGTCATTGGAAATGTTCCTCGATGCAAAATTAAAATAATTTTTTTTTTCGATGATTTCCGATGTTTAAGCGTAGCGCAGTGCCACACAAATGGGCTGTGCTCTAAAAACCAGGATACTACAAATTAAAACCCACAAATGTGGATTTTATTGAAAGTGGTAATGTACAATGCAAGGGAATGGCCGGCTGAAGACAAGATGGCCACCGAGTAGAGGTTGCTAATGGGGGAAGCTCAGTCTAAGACATGTAACCAAGCATTAGTAGGCAATCCTGTGTAAATGAGTGTCAGGATAGTGAATCACTAGTTTACATAGCAAATGAGCACAGTCAGTGGAGTGTAGGAGTAGGATATGGGGAGTAACAGAGTAGAAGATAGGTGACATCACGAGGGTGGTATGTATGAAAGAAGTGAAGCTCATTGGAGCAGAGTGGCATGTGTCCGCTGTCATTTAGACATCATGGAAAGAGGTGTGTCAACAGGTAGGCTAAGGAAAGCCAAGAAATGGAAGGTGTATACCATGGATAACACCAAAGTTTCTTGCTGAATGTGCATGCGCGTGTGTGCACGCCTGTAAACCCGAGTAAGACAGAGTGCGCGTGTGTAAGCGTGAGTGCGCGCGTTTAAGCCGGAGTAAGCAAGTATAAGACTGTTTAAAGAGTTGTAAGTGCGTTTGCGCTGGTGTGCACGCATTTTAACCCGAATAAGCAAGTTTTAGTCTGTGTAAGCATGTGTGCGCATGTGTTAGCTGCTGTGCACGTGTTTGTGCTTGTGTGCATGGCGCTCCCCCCCCCCCCAAAGAAAGAGAAATGAAAAAGGAAGCACAACAAATAGTAGGAAGCTACCAGGGAGTACTAGCAGAGCTAGCAGGTGAAAACAATCTGAATCAGGCAATTACACAGGCAGTACACTAGGCCAGCCCAGCCTAGCACTTAAAACTCTGCAAACAACAGCCCATTATGTTTCACACAAGAGACACTGCAGTAAGCTAATAGAAGTGAAAACTGAAAAAGCTTTACTGAGACAAAGAAATGTTAGGGGCTGCCATTGCTGTTATAAGGCGACATATGCAACATGCTGAGGGTGGTGACAATGGAAATGTTGCTGGACAACATACAGTGAGGAGACGGAGAAGAGTGTACCGGCCCAGGGTAACCTACCAGGGGCTACATGAGCTGGAGATAGTGGAGCGCTATAGAGTGGACAGAGACCTCCTGCAACAAATTGTTGAGCTGTGCAGGCCACGCCACACACACAGAACCAACAGAGGGGAAACCATCCCAGTGGAAACCAAGGTATGTGTTGGCCTAACAATATTAGCAATAGGTACCTTCCAGAGACCAACTGGTGATATGATGGGGATATCACAGGCATCAGCATCCAGGGTACTACACCAGTTCCTGGATGCCATGTCAGCACATGTCAGTGATCATGTATATTTCCCCAATTCTCGTGAGGTATTGGCCAGCAATATGTGTCTCTTCCAGCAAATAGCGGACTACCCTGAGGTAGTGGGTGCAATAGACTGCATGCACATACGTATCAAAGCACCAGCTGGCGAGTGGGGTAGAGTCTACTTCAACTGCAAGGGCTTCCCCTCCATCAACTGCCAGGTCATGTGTGATGCCCAGGGCATAATACTGAATGTGTGTGCAGGCTGCCCTGGAAGCTACCATGATTCCCATATCTGGCATCTGATGCAGCTGTATCAGACATTTTCCAATGGGGACATCCCACATGGTCACCTAGTGGGGGATGCTGGCTATGCACTGGAGCCGTGGCTGATGACACCCATCAAAAACGCACACGCACCTGAACAGGAATGCCATAATGAGGCACACACACAAACACGTAATGTAATAGAGCATGTGTTTGGGCTGCTTAAGTCACGGTTCCAGTGCCTGGACACATCTGGTGGAGCCTTGCAGTACTCACCAACTACATGTACCCAAATTGTCATGGTATGTGCTATGCTACATAATATGATCCTGCAAAAATAGCTGCAGCAGGACCAGCATAGGCCTGGGCCAAACAGCCCCCCACCATTACCAAGGCCATCACAGGCAGACATGACTCGGAGGAGGAACAACCTGAGCCCACCCCAGTAGGCAGAAGGAGGCGTGCCCAGGATGCTTTGGCCTTGGCAAAGAAGCAACGCATAGCACATACACTGGCTCAGTAGGAACTCTGGAAATGATACCCCTATCTGACTCACACATAAAGTAAAAGGATGCCTAAGTTGACACTACCTGCTTCCAAACATGTGCAGGGAGTGTAGTATGTGCATCCAACATAGGCAGCCCTGCAGCACCACCTAAGGCATGAATGCCATGTGTTAAGCAATATAAGGAAGTGCTAAACAGCAATTACCACCATGTAGTATATGCAAACAAAATCGCACACACCAACTAGCACAACTGTGGTCAATGTTCAGTAATATTGGGCAACGTCCAGCAATGTTGGTGAATATTGAGCAATGTCGTACAAGCCTGGTCTAAGTAGGACATAGTTGAACAAAAGCCAACATGCTCATATTTGCTTAACAGGCCCTTAAGCAGTGTGGTCTGCTCAGTATGAAAATATAAAGCAGTGATGGGCCTCGAACCCAGGCTACTGTACACTATAGCCAAAGTACTGAACCACTAAACCATGACAGTATTGCAGTGGTCCACCTGTATGACGGAATGTTGATAAGTCTATGCAAAGTATTCCATGGAAACCCTGCAGGCACAGCATAATCCTTGTTGAGTTATGACACAAAGGTGAGTCCCACAGTGAGAACAGAACCTGACTTCAAACACACACGGTATAAATGTTAATATTGGTCATGTTCGCACACATCAGCAAATGTAGTGGAACTCAGATAGCAACATACTTAAGGGTCACACTGGGCATGCTCACACACTTGAATAAATGAGACAAATGTCAGACAACAAAACATGTAATGTCAGAACTGAGCATGCTCACACACTTAGGCCATGTCTGAGTACAGCAGTGGGCCACGCATATCTGGCAGTTGCATGTGTTAACCCAGGAACCTGTCACTATACAGCAATCCGCCCTGTGCACAAAGTTATATGTCAACAGACACATCTATAATATAGTGGAACCCTGTCATAATCAAATATGATCTGCAGATACTGAAGTTCTTCATGGAAACTGATAAAGCAAAGATGATAAAGACCTGAAAACAGTATCAGCAATAAACATTGTGCATCTTGAACATTAGCATAGGTTCAGAGGTCGATAGTAGGCTATCTGCCCTAGGGCATGTACAAGCCTAGCCAGAGTGTGTTTGGCATTCGCAACGCTGTCAGATTACTACACTGTGTGTGTGTGAATAGTAGGTCACACAAGATAGCCCATGTACATTTATGCTAGTGTGCCTCTGTCTAGCAGGGACACAGAAGATATCCCAGGGGTAAATATACAATCAGCCATACAGTCATCAACATGTCTCCAGTAGGTGGTCAGTGGGTGGCTCTGTCTATGTGAAACTGGGATTACATTCTGTAGTGAGTGGAACCTCTGGGATAAGAATCTGTCCCTCCACAATGTCCTATTAACATCTGTGCTGAGGTATACGTCCCTGCAGTGTGTAGCTCCAAGGGAGTTGGATATCCTGAGGTGGAGCATGTCCAGTAATTCTGGTTTGGGTATAGCTGTAAACAACAGGCACACATTATATCTGAGTAGGTGGTAAGCGACTGAGTAGAGCTGGAGTTACTGCATCCGAACTATGCAGGGCATCTGTGTGAGTCCCTAGATCTGCTTGGTGAGGACCGTCCGTGGCCAGTAGAGTTGCTGCAGGTGTCAGGTAAGGTACACCCCAAATGTGGCATTGTAACCAAGCATGGATGTGATGAGTATAGGGGCACAATGAACTCACTCGATCTAGATGTGAAACCATATGGGATAAGGTGGCACACATAGAAGGTGTGTCCAACCACTTTGGCAACGTGAATGTTAAAGGCAACAGTACGAACAAGTGATGTCCCCAAACCCCTAACAACTCATACCGTATGTAATGGAGTACTACCTATGTGGTAATGTGTGGGCATGTTGTTACTCCCAAAGGGGATGACTATGCAACTAATGGCATTTAGCTGTAGGCCATGGCTCAGGCACCATTCATCCATCTCTGTGAGACCCTGATTGAGTATGCATGTGGCAGCTGGAGAGTTGATCATGGCACCCAGTTTGCAGTCAAGTGCAAACATGTTCAGCCATATTCCCCCTGTGATAGCCTGTACATAAGACAAATATATACTGAACAAGAGAGATCCCAGGACCAAGCTGTGTGGGATGCCATGTGTAACTGGTGTATAGTCAGACATGGCATCTGCAATCCTGACCATGTGGGTTCTAACCCTGATCTAGGTATCAATCCATTGTGTGAGATATGTGTCCAAATTGACGCTGGTGAGCCTATGCATAATGGCCCAGTGGGTTATTGTGTTGAATGGTTTTGCAAGGTTCAGGTAGGCTGTGTGGATAGCCGTCCCTATGTTGATGGACCTATTAGCCATTTAAAGAATACCTACAGGTTCGAGAGGCAAGATCTGCCCACAACAATGCTGAAATGAGTAGGACACAGTGTCCGTAGGTTCCCGATGTCTATGTGTAGGAGTCCTATGACAATATGCTCCAGAGCTTTGCAGAACAGGCTACATAGGCTTATAGGGTAATATTGTCTGTGGTCCGTTGTGGCACCAACTCTGTGGAGCAGGACCACTGTCGCAGTATGCCATTCCTTGGGTACATATCCTGTGGTAACTCCGATATCGAACAGTGATGTAATGTAAGGGTTGCGTTTGTCATGATGCTTGTGTATGATGCAGGCTGGGACACCATCTGGTCACATTGATACTGTGATGTATGCTGTGGGGAGGGCAACACTCACCTGTTACTGCGTGATGTCAGGGAGGTTATACTCTGTTGGGAAGGATAGTTGCTCCTTAAGGGGGATGTGTGGGAGACATCTGCACTGAACCTGTTTGCCAGGATGTAGGCAATGCCAGTGGGATCAGGGTAGGTTTAGTCAGTATGCAGTAATGCACAGCATATCAGTGAGTGTCCACTCAGGTTCCTGACATAACTGAAGAAGGCCGTGTGATAGTCCTACGTCTCAGGTGCAATTGTCTGGTAGAAGCGGCCCTTAGAAATGTCCATGAGTGATTGTAGCTGTCTGCTAGTACAGATCACAGATGCCTTCCCAGTCTGGGATTGTGCTCTATCATGTAGTAGCGTCCTTCTGATGTTGTACAGCTTATTAATGGCTGGGGTCTACCAGATAGGTCCCCTGCCATTGTAGTAGTGGGTCTTGTTGTTATTTGGGATAGCACAATCCATGCAGTCCACTAGGTGTCCATAGAATGTGTATGTAAAGGATGCAGCTGTGTGAGCCATATATGCCACTGTCTCAGGATCTCTGAAGGATACCACCTAGCTTCGGTGAAGTGAGATGTTGGCTCATGAGAAGTTCACCAAGATTACCCAGGATGGGTGTGTGGAGGGTATATGTGGGTCCTGTGAGATACATGTATGTTCTGACCTTACCAATGAGGGGTATATCGCTGGAGTGGAACACAGAGTCCCCATGTTGGTGATGAGCAGGTCCAATATGTATTCCCCCTTGTGGCTGTGCTGACTGGTTGTGCCAAAGCATATGAGGCCACAAATTGTAGTGACTGTTGGGTGAGGTTGTCGGGGCTTGAGTAGTATCCCCAGTCAATATGTGTGTATATGAAGTCACACAATATAATGGTGTCTGTGGAGACCTTCATATTCTCCATAGTTCCCACAAAAGCCGAGTGTGGTTCCTGAGTTTTTGAGTGTGTTCTGTATGAGGCAACAAACTGAAAGGCAGTATTGCACAATGGTAGTTGTATTTGTATGGTTTGTGATGCTTTGTGCAGTGCTACTAACTTGGAGGTGTGTGTATCTGTGATGTATATGGATACTCCCCCTAGTTGTGTTGTCTGTTCCAAGTCTTGTTGTCAGACAGCATGGTATGAAGCATAACCTGGTAGTGCTGGTGTGCATAAGCAAGCCTGAACCAGGTGTCTGTCAGTGCACAGATATTGCTCTCCTGCATACTGAGGAGAGTCCTGAGTGGCCACAATATGAGGTTAACACAACTGTTGTTGAGCAGCATTACCCTTAGTTTCATTTAACCTGTAATGTCTATGGAGGTGGGTCTGTCTTCTGAGCCTTGCTTAAAATAGGCACTCTGGTGGTAGCAAGAGCCTTAGCCAGCATACCAAAGTCCAAGGGTGACAGGTGCAAGCTGTCCATAGTGAATCTACGTGGCATGTTGAGGATGTCACCATACGCTGACAGACACTGTATCCCCTATAAATGAAACAAATATGTTAGCCGACTGTTAAATGTGATATGTGTGTCCGTATACTGTGACATCATAATTGGTGGGTGTAATATGATAGACAAGGTCAGGGTCATACTGGCCTGGGCTACATGATCAGAGTGTACCTCCATGTATCATGTCATGTGGTCCATGGAGTAACGTCTGAGGTTACACACACCAGCATGGACAATGATGGTGCCAGTTTTGTACTTGCTTTGGAGTGGCCTGACTGCCTGTGTTATGCGGCAGATCCTGGCACCCAACAGACAGCCCAAAGTGACTATTCCCTTGTCGGGGCTGATGAGTGGTACGTCAGTGTGTCTGAACATGTGTCACCTATTACAAGTGTATTAGGTGTGTTATTTAGCCCGAAGGGCAGTGACTGTGTGGCACACTGACATTGTAAACTTAGTGATATGTGGGTATTGTAGTGAGGTAGCAGGTGTGTGTGTGTCTGCTTTGGAGATCTCTGCTGCTTAGGTAGAGTACATTTACATTTACAGCATCCAAGTATGTCAATGTGTGCTAATGTGTTTTGAGTGCTGTTGCAAGAGGATATGTAAGACTGATATGTGATGTGTGTGGTTACTTTCACCACCTGATAGACTGTGCCAGTCATGGGTCGAGAGAGTTCAGCTCCCTGTATGTCTATATAGGTGCATCTCACACATATATCTGAGTTTGTCGGGAGGAGGAGAGGGTTGTCTGTGTACATGAGGCAGATGTGACATTGTGTCAATATCACAATATCCACCAGCTGTACTGAAGAGTACACACAAAACCGACCCCTGGACATGTCAGGATATTATCATGACATACTCTGTAGCCTGATCACAAAGGATCAGTAGGGTGTTAAGCATGTAAAAGAGTATAACAGGGATTAGTGCTCATGTTTGTTAGTGTTTTGTAAAGAGGAGCTGAGAAGGAGTCCAGACTGAATCATGACACCTCCTTCAGCTATGTCATAAATATCAATGTACACACACATATATGTCCTGAGTAAGGGCCAACTGTACCTGAGTGTCAATGCTGACATCATGACAGACAGGCCCATATGTACATACCCATCCCCCACTGACAATAGTCCACATCATCATACCAGGAGATATCACATGTAGAATGGATGAGCAGCAACCCCCACTGCCAAAAGCATGGCAGCAGGTGGAATACATTGATTCCCAATATGTGTCATGCACAAACTACAGAACAAACAGATCATGCACCTGAACAGTCATCTGAGCCGCGCCCCCTAAACAGGATGTGGAACCATTGAATGTGTCACAGCTACATATGGCACTCCCCACAAGTGTTGGTGCACAACACACCTTGGGAAGTCAAGTCCAGTATGCCTATGAGGTCTGATCTGCAAGGTCATGGAGTCCATCATGGTTGCAGTCATAAACAGAGCTATTGGAAGCTGACACACACACACAACCCTACCAACTGTGGTATGTACATGTGCGGATCATGGTTTCCAAACATGCTAGACTGTTTGCAAGGCAGCCACCCAGGACATACATCAATGAACACATCCACACATGTGTCACATAGACTTTGAATAGCCCTTTATCAACATCCCAGACACATGTAGTATCCACAAAACCAAGAAGCTGTGCATAAATATGTGTTGACATATGATGGAATGTCAATGTGTCCACAGATAGATCACACAAGGTAAGGATACTGAGGTCATGTTCAAGCTGTAGACACCTGCTGACCCACATGGACCAGTCCTGGAATGGCATAAAACAAAGTATACGCACATCACCATTGCCAGTCTGATGATGTCACCATCCTATAAATACAGCAGGAGAAAGAAAACCAGCCAGTAAAGCAAATAGCGTGCTGTATTAATGCGTCTATGTCCAGTATCATAACATAGTTAGGTAGGGGATTGAATCCTGCAAAGTGAGTGTGTTTGGGGTGGGGGGGTGTGTATGTGTGCAGTCTCCTTTGAGAGGTGTTCCCTTTTTGGAGACTGTAAAAACACACTAAAAGAGGTACATTACTCTTTGGAAAGTCTGATGATGTCACCATCCGACAAACACTGCAGGAGAAAGGAAACCAGCCAGTAAAGCAAATAGCACATCGTGTTAGTGCGTCTTTCTCTAGTATCATAACATAGTTAGGTAGGGGTTTGAATCCTGCAAACATTGAGTGTGTATGTGTGCAATTGTCTTTGAAAGAGATTCCCTTTTTGGAGACTGTGAAAACACACTGAAAGAGATGCATTCCTCTTTGGAAAGTCTGATGATGTCACCATCCTACAAATACAGCAGGAGAAAGAAAACCAGCCAGTAAAGCAAATAGCATGCCGTGTTAATGTGTCACTCTCTAGTATCATAGCATAGTTAGGTAGGGGTTTGAATCCTGCAAATACTGACTGTGTGTGTGTTACTGTTGGTCAACACGGCGTGTGTTTTGCTTTTACTATGGTATGACATAGTATGATGACAACAGTAAGTGCATTGCAGACATCAGGTATCTGCGTGGCAAATATATATGTGTACATGTTCCCTCAATCAGTACATACGTGTGAAGCCTGCATACTGCATGAATACATGTGTTTCCATTGACAGGTTGTGCCACTGCTACTCAGATCATAGGTCATATATGTATGTATGTGACATGGCCATCCACTGTCGTGTTCTGTGGCCAAGGTCATCTGTGGCACACACACCAATGACAGTTACTTAAGAGTAGTGTGAGGGTATATGCCTGGGGTATATGTCAGACATGGCCATACACAACAAAGTCTGCCAAGAATGGACAGTGTTTATAGGTGTATGACTGCCTTGTGGATATGCATTCAGGCCTCTAATGTCTGTGATACACCTTGGAACTCCACAAAACCTATGGATATGTGGATACCAAGGGACATATGACATAACATGGGTCTGTATATACACAATGGTACCTGACATACATGTTGAGGGCTACCACTGGTGTGGTACTGACGGGATAGTATGTATAGTACATGAGGATGACTATGCCATAGCTGACTTACTGCTATACAGCATGTATCACACAACAGGTATCTGTCTGTAGTAGGATATGCGTCCCATCCAGGGAATGCATTGTAGGCCATTCCATGCATTCCCAGATTTGGATGGACATATCCCTAGTGTGTCTGCATGTACCTAAGGGGGCTATATGACACACAGGTGTGGTCACAGTAATGGGTGGCGGTCATCACCACTGGTTAGTGTTATAGTGTAGCACTGGAAGGATCCAATTGATACTGGGTTCCCTACTACTGTGTGTCATTTGTCAGGACATTATCCGATGATTGCTTATAGTCATGCTGTTGAGGTTGTGTATACTACCAGACTGCAAATCATTGACTGATATTAACGGTACCACACGCAGCATAGTGTCAACCCATGTCATACACACGTCTACCCATGTTAGTACATAACTGTAGTAGAATGCATACTGGCCATTGAAAGATGCAATGGGATGTTAATAATGTGTACGACAGGGTATGCCACATGTCCCATGTGTCCACTATGCACATACATCCAGACAGTGCGCACCCACCATGTTCACAGATGTACACTTGCTAATCTGTACTGCACACATCACACACATACTGTCCACTCACTAACACATGCTGGCAACACATCACACATCAGGCAAGTGGCACATGGGTGGGTAATACATACTCAGACCTAACAGTGGTGTAAACAGTGCTACATTGACAATCACAGCTTTGATGCATAATGTCTGCTCAGATATACCTACAAGGATGTAGTTAGACTTCCTTGTTGACAACTCGCTATTATTGCTACACTGCTATAGTGTCACCCTGTGCATCAGCACCATGTTAGCCTGTCCCTCCTTCGATAATGCAGATGACAGGAGGCGGCACAGGTATCATCATATGCACAGGGCATTTTGTTGTTTGCCAGAGCCTGACACTGACCCATCCAATCAACATGTCTGTGTGCGTGTGTGTGGGACAACAGTACAGCATGGGCCAATGTTGATGTAATGTGTGTGTGTATATGTGAGCCCTAGTTGTTTGCTTAATGTGTGTGTGTGTCTGCATGCACACAGCTCCACCACATGGCTGCCATATACGGTGGTTTGTGGGACAGCCACAGACTATACCTGCTTGGCTGTACAGATCACTGTCTCTGGCCATGGACACAGTACCTGTGCCTGGCAGGGGTGCTACGGATGGTATCAGGGACCAACCCTGACTGGGTAATGTCATCAGAGGCAGATGTATGATGACTGGACCCATGTCCCTGCTGGGACTGGCCAGAGCCATGTGCACGTGGTCTACTGGGATGGACAATGGACAGGCCAGCTCCAGCATTGCTGGGGCTGGTACTGCCACTACAGGAGCGGCTGTGAGCTGTGGGACGTCCGCAACCACTGCCAGTTGTTGCTGTTGCTGGCATGCGTCTGCGTCGGCATTGCAACCGTCCTGCACGGTCCTGGCTTGAGGAAGACATGTTGTGGAGGGCATCTATTGTCTCCCCCCAATGTCTATCAATGACCTCAGTGTATGTCCGGATGGCACCGACAAGGTCACGGATGCTGTCATTGATAGCGGTGTTATGTGCCCTCTGCGCCCTAAGTCCCTGCCTGGTGTACCGTTCCAAACGTGCCTGAGCCTGCATTACAGCCCACAACATAGTGGTCATTGTAAGACCTGTGGGGGCATGCCTGCCAAGGGCAATACGTCCAGTGGTGCTCCCCCGAGAACCCCTGGACCTCCGCCTATGTGGTACCGTTCCGGATCTATGGCTATGGCTGCTGTGAGGGGATGCACGTGCCATGGGTACCACACTCTCCTGGTCAATGCCAACTGTATGCTGTCCCTCCCCTATGGCCATTTGTGGTGAGGGATGTAATGGCTGTATGAGTGTGCGCATAGATGGGGTTGAACGCTGCGTACTGTTGATTGGTGGACCAATGACAGGCCCTGTCAAATCTCCCTGTGCCAAAATACATGTGTCATCATCACCACTATCCATGGCAGTGGCTTCAGGTCACCTGCTGCTTTCGCCAAGCCCTTCCTCAGTACCCATGAGAGGAAGACAGGAAACACACGTTACGGTCTGCACATGCACACAGGCACACAGGCACACATTCACACATGCACACATGAACACATGAACACATGCACACATGAACACATGCACACATGCACACATGAACACATGCACACATGTACACATGAACACATGCACACAGGCACACATGCACACAGGAACACATGCACACTCCTCACTACAGCAGATACACACACACACAACAGAAATCGAAATCATACTCAATACTGATTGAAGGTGGGTGACAGTATCACAAGTCAAAGAGTCACGCACATGTGTCAGCATGCAGAATAAGTGTTGATCAAGTCCATGCCATGTGATTATAGACAGCCATAGTTAATGACAGTGTACAGGGCTGTGGTGCATGTGTGTACATGTTCAGTGATTGCCTACACCCTGGAACACAATGTGTACAAGGACACAACATTTCTGTGCAAGTATTATAAGTTCTGCAATGTCCTGTGCACCATCACACACAGGTATACATACCATGGCTGCATGTGTTATCTGTGTGTCACATGGATTTCCATGTCTGATTGCAGTGTCTGTGTCTGTAGCAGATAATTGTGGACACAGGTGTAGCACATGCATGCTATGTACACACACGGCATGAGTGGTGCATGTATACGTGATGGGATACCAATCCTGGACATGGCCATTGTAACAGTATGGGGTGTAGTACCATTAGCCATCATCATCATGCATCATATGGTCACTCAAGGCCACTAAAGTGTGCTAGACCACCGCCTAGCATGATGTACCTGAACCGTAGTGCCGTGACTAAGTTCACAATTACACAGCCACTTTGCACAAGGGTGTGTGAGGTGTCCAATAGGGAGCATTGCCTACCATGACGGTGTTATGTGTTGATGAGTGTTGCACAGCCCCATGCTAGGCCCCTACCCCTCAGGTATGGTATGTGTGGTGTGTGGATGACATGTGGGACACTGAATTGTGACCTGGCAGCGGGTGTCCGGTTACACTATGTGTAGCATGTTGAGGTGTACTGCGTATGACAAACATGTTATGCTGTGTACATGTGTGTCAACTATACCTATCCAATGTGCAGTACAGTGTTGCCACATTTGTGTCTGATGCTCTGTGCATTGCATGTGATTGAGGCAGCTACTGATATTACTGAGATGTTTCACGTCTCACAGCAAACATGCACAGCATGCATTATGCGTAGGTGTGTTATGTGTACATGGCCTACACCTCACCTATGACATGCACAGTTCAAGACCAAGTTTAAAGTGTTAACACACTCACCAGCATGTAACGTCTGCCCTGCTGTCACACCAGAGGGACCTGCAAGAATATGACACAGTTTGTCAGTGGCCACAACTATGGCATTGCTACTGTGAGTGTGCTAAACTACAGTAGAACAATAGGCATAGGTGTACAGATACTATTCAAATTATCAGTATTGCACCCAATAGGCAGCACAACTGCTAAACACAGTACACATCTCAGACATGCATAATCTAACAATACAGGTAACAGTAGTCTACAGCTAGGGCATGTTACCTGCACGCTCCATGTCACTATGCTGGGTGGCTCCGGCCTCCATGATGACATGTGTGATGTTGTTGTTGCTGTAGGCCAGGAGCCACCACACTTAGCAGCAGTTCCTCCACTCTGGTGAGGGGGGATGTATGGCCAACCCACCACCAGCAGCAAGCTGTTGTCTGTGGATATCAGACACACGCCGCCGGACATGTCTAATTAAATCACTGCAGTGATGGCGTACCTGCTCATATGTCTGGTTATGCATGCCTATGTCATTTACCCGACAAACAAGTTCTTGCCACAGTGCACTACGCTCCTGCTGGTGCTGGCTGGCCCTTGAAAACAACAGGGTATAGTGCTGAACCAGGCTGTGGTGGATTTCCTGTTCCTCTGCAGCTGTGTAGCAGGGGTTCCTGTGATGAGCCATAAGCCTGGAAGACAAGTAAACGATATGTGTGAGCAAGTCATGTGGCACACTTAACATTATACAGTACAGATATCAGTTAACTGCCATATATAGCATCTGTTAATCTGTCACAGGATACACACATTCAATACCACATATCAGTGCTCAGCCCACAACTGGCTGACAGTGCCTGACACACTCCATATGACACACCAGTATATACCGGTACTCAGCTCACTGTTTGGGATCCAATGCACTGCCATGCCAGGGGGGTACATATCAAGCTAATGCATGCAGAAATATGTCATCCATTGCAATGAATGCGAAGTACAGTTACAGTATAACCAGTAACCCACCCTAGTCATTGATGCCATACCCCTACCTAACATATGTGCACAGTTGTTAATATAGCTGGCATACTGCTGTAACAGAGTATACATGTTGCTAGGTACACACGCAAACCCTGCATCACACATGTGATTGCGGACATGGTACAGGCATCATTACACACACATCAGACATTCATACAACACTGAAACGTATCTATATATCTCTATATATATCTATATATGTATATATGTATATATCTATATATGTATATAATCAAAATATAATGTCCACAACTGTGGCAGGTTAGCGCGTAGGTTCAGAAAAATGCTGAAAATAATCTTGAACAAAGGTAAACCACAGCGTTAGCAGGAACCATTCACCAAATGAAAAAATCCAAAGGGATATGATGTAAAAACTCCAGCTTTAATCCAAAATAGACAGGAAAACAGACAGGATGAGCGCTTTCGCTATGTAGCTTCTTCAAATCCAACACATACTGAATAAAAGTCTCTGTAATATATACTTCTCTGAGTGCACTAATTAAGTAATTAAGCAATCTATTAATTATAGCTTTTAAAAAGACATTGCATAAAATCATCAAATATATATATATATACTAATTCAAGCACTTGTAAACACATAAAAACATTGCTTAAAGCATACTTAATAAAATATGCTAAATAAAAATACACAATATGAACATATAAAAACTCATATTATTTAATATTTCTCCTTTGTCTCAATTTTGGTTTAATTGAAGCTCTTTCATTCAGCCCATAGTCTTTATCAGCTTTCAACAGAATAATTCATTCTGTTTCTTTTGCTTCAGTATAGGTTTTTATATCACCTCCCCTTGGATTAGGGACTATTACTTCCAATATTTTGAATAAAAATGTATGCTCAGAATCATGAGTTATAAAGTGCTTAGCCAGTGCATTATGTAGAGTGCCCTTTTTCATATGATACACATGCTCCCTCATTCGATCTCTCAGTGGGCGATTGGTTTTGCCTACGTAGAATGAGGAACATGATTGACAGATAGCTAAATATACGACATGTGATGTCATACAGTCAGCTTGTGCATATATATTAAATGTTGTTTGCAAATCAGGATGAAAAAAATGCATTGTACTGTCAATAAGTGAACAAAAATTACAGTTGCCACATGGCTTAGTGTAACCTTCATGTTTATCTTTACAGCTAGACGTAGGATAGCAAATCATTCTTTTTTAAATTATTCTTATTTCTATATAGAAATTTGGGTTCATCTCCAACAATCTGCTTGAGATCATTATCTACATGTAGAATGTCCCAGTATTTACCAATCACTTCCCTAAGCTCTGAATAATCAGAAGAATAATAGGTAGAGAATTTAACATGTTCTTTATGCTTCATACTTCTATCGAAATTATCATTAAAATTTCTAGGCCCAAAATAAGGTTCTGCCTTTGAGGAACGTAATTGGTATACATCATTTAGTTCTAGATTAATTTCAGTAGTATTATATCCTCTGTCAGTTAATCTACCTTTAAGACCCATTAATTCACTTTCAAAGCCTTCATCTAAAGGGTTCAGCCTAGAGGCTCTAATAGCTTGACCTCTCATAATATTTTTAAAAACATAATGCCGATGCATACTAGATCTATAAAGAAGAGTATTTGTATAGCGTGACTTCTGATGTACCCCAGTATTAATGAGATTGTTATCTAGCCTCTCAATGTATAAATCTAACAATTCAATTTTATACAATGAATAATGCATAGTAAATTCAAGATATGATGTAAGATCATTCATGATAGTATACATAGATTGAAGTTCATCCAAAGAGCCTTTCCAAAGTTGTGAGCATGATTTAGATACAGCTAGTATGGATCCTAATGTAATTCATACTGATAATAATTTGATACATAGCAATATATCTAAGAATGTTGTGAATGCTACTAATACTGACCATAGTAAAGATTCAGTTGATGTTATACATCTTGTACACTCTGGTGAAACTGTAGATACTAACCTATACCCTGATGTGCAGATTGTTAATAATAAATTAGTTTAATCTAAGCATAATAGTGATGTCGTAGTTAGACCTAAAACAACCATAAACTCTAAAGGGCTAGTCCCTGATGAAGCACTCCAGTTGTCTTTTCCCCTGCCAGTGAGAACAGAGAAGGGCCCATACAGATCACGTTCCATGAGCAGGGGGAGACAGAAGAGGAAGTTATCAGAGGAATATGTACCTCAGAAGACACTCAAAAAGATGTGGACAAACAAACGCTAATCCACAATTTGTCTAATATTATACTGACACATGATGACATAACATTACTTAGTAAAGGACTGAACTTCATTCCTAGATGTCAAAGTCAATTAGTTGACACTATTTTAGATCTTAAATTATTCTGTAGAAATATTATGCTTAAATTAATATATAAAGACTGTAATAGTAACTTAAATAAAAAGGAAATGCATAAATTCAAGGATTTAAGTGAATTTATACCATCAAATCATCCTTTAGTGGAGACCTATATGAAACTTACTGAAGAAGAGTTATACATTTATCACAGTAGTAAAAAAACAGCTAGAAAAAGAGACAATTTAACATTTAAAGAAAGATTAAGTCTCAGGAAACTACAGAATAACCCTGATATTATAGTAAGACCTGCGGATAAAGGGGGTAAAATTGTTGTTATGAACATGTCTGATTACATAGAGAAAATGGAAAATATGTTAAATGATGATTTTTACATATCCGCTTCTATGCAGAATGTACAACATACTATTAAATATGTGTATGAGACAATTAATGACATCTTTAAGAGTAAATTAATAAATAAAGACCTATTTGGTTATCTTATTATTTCATCTCCAGTCATACCAGTCATATATGGACAACCCAAAATACATAAAGACCTACTCAACCCTCCTATGAGACCCATAGTCTCAGGTCGGAATTGGGTAACAGAACATCTTTCTGTTTATGTTGAAAAACATCTCAGGTCTGTATTAAATACTAATATGATGGTATTGAGTGACTCTAAACAATTTTTAATTGATTTTAATGAATATATAAAGGATATTACAATTACAATGGAGTACATTTTCATCACTTTTGATGTAAAATCTCTTTTTACTGTAATTCCCAATGAACTGGGATTAAGTTATATTACAGAATATTTGAAGCAACATAGTGACTATTCTGCTGTATCCATTGATTTGATTGTACATTTTTTAGAGCTAGTACTGGAGAATAACTTTTTTATGTTTATGAATAACATCTACAAGCAAAGAGAGGGCGTAGCTATGTGCACACCTTGTGCCAATAGCTACGCAAATATGTTTCTTGCATATTGGGAAGAACATGTCCTATTCTGTAATGATATGTTTAAACAACATGTGATATTCTATCGACGTTTTGTCGACGATTTGTTTTTACTTTGGAAAGGCTCTTTGGATGAACTTCAATCTATGTATTCTATTATGAATGATCTTACATCATATCTTGAATTTACTATGCATTATTCATTGTATAAAATTGAATTTTTAGATTTATACATTGAGAGGCTAGATAACAATCTCATTAATACTGGGGTACATCGGAAGTCATGCTATACAAATACTCTTCTTTATAGATCTAATATGCATCCGCATTATGTTTTTAAAAATATTATGAGAGGTCAAGCTATTAGAGCCTCTAGGCTGAACCCTTTAGATGAAGGCTTTGAAAGTGAATTAATGGGTCTTAAAGGTAGATTAACTGACAGAGGATATAATACTACTGAAATTAATCTAGAACTAAATGATGTATACCAATTACGTTCCTCAAAGGCAGAACCTTATTTTGGGCCTAGAAATTTTAATGATAATTTCGATAGAAGTATGAAGCATAAAGAACATGTTAAATTCTCTACCTATTATTCTTCTGATTATTCAGAGCTTAGGGAAGTGATTGGTAAATACTGGGACATTCTACATGTAGTTAATGATCTCAAGCAGATTGTTGGAGATGAACCCAAATTTCTATATAGAAATAAGAATAATTTAAAAAGAAGGCTTTGCTATCCTACGTCTAGCTGTAAAGATACACATGAAGGTTACACTAAGCCATAAGGCAACTGTAATTTTTGTTCACTTATTGACAGTACAATGCATTTTTTTCATCCTGATTTGCAAACAACATTTAATATATATGCACAAGCTGACTGTATGACATCACATGTCGTATATTTAGCTATCTGTCAATCATGTTCCTCATTCTACGTAGGCAAAACCAATCGCCCACTGAGAGATCGAATGAGGGAGCATGTATATCATATGAAAAAGGGCACTCTACATAATGCACTGGCTAAGCACTTTATAACTCATGATTCTGAGCATACATTTTTATTCAAAATATTGGAAGTAACAGTCCCTAATCCAAGGGGAGGTGATATAAAAACCTATACTGAAGCAAAAGAAACAGAATGGATTATTCTGTTGAAAGCTGATAAAGACCATGGGCTGAATGAAAGAGCTTCAATTAAACCAAAATTGAGACAAAGGAGAAATATTAAATAATATGAGTTTTTATATGTTCATATTGTGTATTTTTATTTAGCATATTTTATTAAGTATGCTTTAAGCAATGTTTTTATGTGTTTACAAGTGCTTGAATTAGTATATATATGTATTTGATGATTTTATGCAATGTCTTTTTAAAAGCTATAATTAATAGATTGCTTAATTACTTAATTAGTGCACTCAGAGAAGTATATATTACAGAGACTTTAATTCAGTATGTGTTGGATCTGAAGAAGCTACATAGCGAAAGCACTCATCCTGTCTGTTTTCCTGTCTATTTTGGATTAAAGCTGGATTTTTTACATCATATCCCTTTGGATTTTTTCATTTGGTGAATGGTTCCTGCTAACGCTGTGGTTTACCTTTGTTCTATATATGTATATATCTATATATCTACATATCTATATATGTATATATATCTATATATGTATATATGTATATATCTATATATATGGATGTATCTATCTATATATATATATATAATATATATATATATATATATATATATATATATATATATATATATATATATATATATATATATATATATATATATATATATATACATATATCTATATATATATGTGTGTGTATGTATATATATATATATATATATATATATATATATATATATATATATGTATACTTGTAAATAGCCACTGCTGTACATATACATGCACATATATGCACATATACTGCCCACCTTTCATGGTGGGAATATCAATTATGGAACAGTTGTGAGACATACAATTATGCAATAATATTGCACAGTGTTGTGCAGAATGCATTTCGCTGTTCTCAGGCCGTATAGCCGTAGCAGACCTCACTGGCTGTATCTCAGTCCCACAGCATTTAACCACCACATGACATATACCTGCACTGCTTGCTGTTTTCAATCCCATACACTACAACCTACATAGATATGTGCACATAGCAACCTTCAAATACATATATATGTCCAGCCTTCACTAACAGTTGCAGTATGTCCCTTGCCCTATGCACGTCTGCATATACATATAGATATGGACTGCAACCACATAAGGAGTGTTCACAGAATGTAGAGTACCCTTCAGACACATCATTCGGATGCCAGCAAATACATCTTTGTTACATACCTTACCTTTGTATTTCTCACCTCAGTCTGTTGTACCTGTTGATGTATTTTTTTTATTTGTTTAGGTTGGTGTCTTCCACCGCCTCTGTTTGCTTTATTTGTTGTTTTGGTTGGTTGGTGTCTCCAACCACCTCTGTTTTTTTTTTTTGTTTGGGTTGGTCTCTCCAACTGTCTGTCTGTCTGTCTGTCTGTCTCGCTCGGTCTCTCTCTCTCTCTCTCTCTCTCTCTCTCCAGTTGTTGCAATGATATTATTGCATGTGGGGACAGCTAGTACAGGCTGCTTTTGTAGGTATCTGCACATGTGCATGTGATGGCCTCTGCACTAATTGGTGCCCACCATTTAGTAATTGCATGCAGTCTGCTGTGTGGCAATTGCAGTTCTCACTGTGATTTTAGGACACTGCTATAAAATGATAGGTTAGGTAGGCATAGGCCTTTCAGTTTTGCAAGGTGGGGACCATGCTTGTTTGCTGTGGACACTGTTGTGTCTGTCAGAATGTTGGTATATGTCTCATATCTGAAGCTGGGTTGTTGCCAGTGAAATGCATGTTGTACTGAAACCTGACTGTTGCTTCTTCAAGAACACTCTTCTCAGTGTGTAAGTTTACTCAACCTCCTAATGCTAACACTGGATACATGGGAGTATGTACTTTCTTTTGGAATTAGGGAATTAAGTGGCATACAACAGTAGTTATTGCGATGTATTCCTATGGCTTTCCTATTTTCCCTTTACATGCAGTCCTTGTAATGCATGTTATATTTCTTTATTGCAATGTATTCCTATGGCTTTCCTATTTTCCCTTTACATTCAGTCCTCGTAATGCATGTCATATTTCTTTATTGCAATGTATTCCTATGGCTTTCCTAGTTTCCCTTTACATGCACTCCTTGTAATGCATGTTATATTTCTTTCAGCACCAAGTTATTGTGTATCTGCTGTGGCTTAATGGTACATCATGCAGACTGGTGAGTCCAAGGTGTGGGGTTTGAGACTGACAAGGGTATTTTATTTTGCTGCTGAACAATACAAGGGCCTTGTCATAAGAGTGACAAAGGCACTTTTAAGCAGTTGTAAGCGAGTTGGAGTGGGTTTGCGCAATGCTAAGCAATGCTTAGCTTAGCTTATTGTATTTTAGCAATACTAAGCGAAGCTTAGCTTAGCTTATTTTCTGTTAGCAATAGTAAGCTAAGCTTGGCGGAGCTTATATCTTAGCAATGCTAAGCTAGGCGCACACAAGCACACACTGGTGCAAACCCGCTGACTACTGTTTACAAGTGCTCACTCCCGCTAACCCCGCGCTCATGTCTTTGACAGAAAAGTAAATGGGGAGATAGGACTGTGGTGATAAAGGGTGCTCAAAGAGGGGAAGACAGTAGGGAAACTAGCTTGGGATGTACACGATGGGTGTGGAGAAGGTCCATAGCTGCCCATTTCTTTACCAGCAACAGCTGTGCATATGCAGTACATTAGGTGGGATATTTGAAACCTTCCACCCCTGTGAGAGTGGTGAGGACATCTAAGTATGTTGTACTACCAATTATGAATATCAGGCACATGCACTGTTTGTGAACAGCTATACTGTCATGAGTAAGTTGCTCACATCTGAACATTTTGCGGTTTGTGTTGGCATTAGCACAGTCTGCTCAGGATGACTGGACATATTTATGTACTGTGTATGCCTACTTACACCCTTGGTTGTGCCTGACTACATGGGTATATAGTACCTTTGGGTAGGGGTGCAGAACTGCAGTGTGCATTATTTATTATCGTGTGATGTTTATCTTGCTGAACATGAAGAGTTGCTGTGTACCTGTAAGTCTATGAAGGCTTGTAGTCTGTCTGAGTAGCTCCCACCTGTGGACATATCCAGATGGTAGACAGAGGTCAGCCTAGTATTCTTTGACTGTGCACCACAGCAGTCTTTTCAGCACCTGAACAATGGCACTGTCACAGGTGGTTGCTAGCAGTACATGGCTACATCTTTTGCTATTTCTGTGTTGTACTTCTACATAAGGGCATGCTCTGTGGGATTCATTTTACAGCTATTTGCAGAGTGAGTAACGGCAGACAAGCTGATATGCCTGTGTGTTTCTGACTCTTCCAGGCCTCAGATACTCTCCCGTATATATTTGAACAGCCTCAGGGGAAGGTACATATAACTGTGATACACCTGTGATATAGTTCTGACATTTTTCAGTTCAGAGTTTGGGTGATTCAGACCATTTCTATTACTACACCTTTTCTGACGTGCAAGCAGTGCCTACTCTCACCTATTGACATTTGTTCTTAAGTGAGATTCAACACCTTTCTGCCTACTGTTAGTACATTTCACAGGGAGTCAGAGGGGCATAGCTAACTTTTGTTTACTAATCAGGGTCATCACTGTAGAGCAGTCACTGTTGGGAGGTCTGGCCTGTGACCTATGCTAATATGCCAGTGTGTATCCTGCTCTGATACTGGGTGGGGTTTGTAAGCTGTTACTGTAACCTTATTCCCTACTAGCATGGCTGATTCTCTTTTCACAGTCATGTCATGCAATTTAACAACACCTGCTGGTTAAGACCCACAGAGCAAGATTTGTGTTATGCCATTCCTATTTTCCCTTTACATTCACTCATGGTAATGCATGATAAATTGCTTTCAGCACTAAGTTATTGCATATCTGCTGTGGTTTAGTGGTACTTCATGCAGACTGGTGAGTCCAAGGTCCCGGGTTTGAGACTGACAAGGGTATATTTATTTTGCTGCTGAGCAATACAAGGGCTTTGTCATACAGAGTGACTAAGGCACTTTTAAGCAGTTGTAAGCGGGTTGGCATGGGTTTGCGTGACACTTAGCAATGCTTAGCTAAGCGCACACAAGCTCACACTTGCGCACCCCCACTAACTACTGCTTAAAAGTGCTTACTTCTGCTAACCCCCGCGGTAATTTCTTTTAAAGAAAAGAAAATGGGGAGATAGGAAAGTGGTGAAAAAGGGGGGCACAGAGAGGAACGGACAGTAGGAAAACAAGCTTGGGATGTGCAGGAAGGTGTAGGGAAGGCTCATAGCTGCCCATGTCTTTAACAGCAACAGCTGTGCATATGTTGAAAATTTGGAGTGAGTTTTGAGACCTTCCACCCCTGAGAGAGGGGTGAGGACAACATCGTTTGTTGCACTGCCAATTAGAATTATCGGTGTACATGTCCTATGGACATGTGTGCAAAATGGGAAGCTATGTATGGGGCGTCATTTTTTTTCGGGTACAGATTTTTTATTTTTTTTTTTTTTCAGGTGAGAGTGGTAAGTGAGGTAGGGGAAATAGGTATATTTGGGGAGGTAGGTTGGGGAGGTAAACAGACAAGACAAACAAGATGCATACAGGGGCGGAATTTGACACATGGGGTGGGTGAACACAATTGACAGGGAAGGTTGTTTGGAAATCGCAAGCCCATGAGCCCACACATGGTAACAGTGGAACTGAGATCCCCAGCCATGGGCAGTCACCACTGCACCTTCACAGCCCCGGGGGTGGCTGTGGTGAGGGCTGAGTAGGATGGGCAGGCTCACCTGTGAGACGCGCCACTCTCGCCTCAAGCTGGCGTAGGAGATCAGTGACTGAATGCTGGATCTCCCTACGCACCACAGTCCGGACCCTTCGAAGGGTGACGGGTGGCCCTTCTCCGCCCACGCTTGCACGGGGGGATGAGCCCCATCCCCTGTAGCGCTTCCACCCAAAGGTGGAACAGGGCCAATGGAGGAGGGGAGTCCGGGCTGGGCACCAGAGCCACTGGTGCCAGGTGCACTCGCCAACTGAGGAGGGACAGGTGGGTCCGCTGGGACCGGCCTTCCCATATGTTCTGTGATTCGGTGTGTTTCATTACAACATAAACAACAGCATTCCAGATTAGTTGTAACAGCATGCAGTAATATTCCCATTAACCCAACACACCACAGTTCCAACAGTTGAACAGCAAACATAACACATGCATATATTGAACAACAGTGGTTATTCCAACCACATTCAGGGATGACTGGTAGCAACAGGGCACCATGAACAGGGTGTTTGAACAGGGCACATGCATCAACATGAGTGCAAATATTTATGGAACAATAGGACATATATCTCGACAAATATTTAAGATTACACATACCCACTGAGGTGCAGAATTGCATGGTTTATGCACAAACAGTAGGGTTTAACATCTTATAAACACTTTTACTCTACACTACATCCCTAGTGACTGCAGGTGTATATTCCCTACATGTATTATTACACTTGCCACCATGCATTTAGTTGTGTAATGGGTTTGGCTAGTTCAATCTATACTTGACCTATATCTCACATACTAACTGTCCAGGATGCAGATGTTACTGTTACATATTTCATGGTTGCATTTATATTTCTTTATCTACATATCTGGATGTTTTCACATGACATTTTCACTTCTAATTTTTCAGAACCCTGCATTTATTGAAGCACACTTACATTTCTGGGGAACATATTCGCATGCTACTCGTGTGCCAGATTTACTTATGCATGCCAGCCAGTAACTGACTGTTGAGGACTGTATATTTACTTCACAGCTACTAGCACTTCCATCACCCACTTTAGATGGGCCTGCAGAACTCTGGGTTGTCAGCACTTTCTAACACATTACTATTTGTATAATGCAAGGGTACAACATTTCATACTAAGTGAAACAGACACACTCTGGGTTTTAGACCTTTATTAATGACATTACACACTTTTCCACAGGCTCACTCCTTTATTTGTTTTAACGGTATATATGGCAGACATGTTCACGACATATTATACCTTTATTAATAGGTTAGCACACTCTTTTTTCAGGCTCACTCACATATTATTTTATATGACAGTGCCTGCAGAGATATTATTCCAGACATTTGTTACCTTTCTAAATGGGTTACTACACTCTTTTTCTGCCTCTCTAACGGTTTTATCTGACAGTACATGCAGAGGACTTATTCAGTCCATTATATGGCTGTATTATTGGACTGCAACACTTTCTTTAATGCTCTCCCCCATATTTTATATAACAATACATGCAGAATAATCACTAACCTGCCTGGCAGCGCAGCCTTAGCAGCCTATCTTCATAGGCTTGCTGATTCATAACACGGTCACCTGCAGCTGTAAAGTAAATGAAGGGATATTGAGACATTCTTATCCGTTATACATACTCCATTTTAAATCCTTACATACTGCATTCCATGGCTACATACTCAGTTGTGGGGCATCCGCATCCCACAGGCCTCTTGTATCCACTGGTTCAGGCGGTCCTCCTTTCGTCTCTTCAGGTCCGCATGGTGGTGACAGACCTGCTCACCAGTCTGAGGAATGCCTGTGGCACTGGTGAGGTCACGAGCTAACTGGTTCTAAGCCTCTGACTTGTACTCCATCCCTTGGAACTGGCCCTGCAGGAGTCTTGCCTCGTGATTGTGGACTAGGAGCCAAACCATGTATTTGGACTACTCGGTGCCCCATCTCTGCGCTCGGAAGCACACTCCCTCTCCAACACCAGACATTCTGACCGCAGATGTGAGCTACAATCAGTTATGGCATGTATTCCCACCTGTGGGGCTTAAATATGCCGCATTTTTCACACTTTTTTGTGATTGGCCATTTTGTAAAATTCTCAGCTGACTGCAGACCTGCTTAGTAATGGTTAAACTACCATTCCTAAGTTTATGTATGTTAATAGTGGCTGTTTCCCCTATGTTGTCATGGCTTAGTGGTTCTGTACTTTGATTATGATGCAAAGGGTCCTGGGTTCAAACCTTGTCATTTTTTTTATTTTAATACTGTCTAGACAGGCTAGGGGATGTGGCTGCATTTAAGCAACTTAGCTCTACGTTGCTCCCCTGTGCCCTACTGTGCCCTGGTTGGTGCAGCGCGCATGTCCGCGCAAACACATTGCACTGGGTAAAGCGTTTTTAAATGTTGGGCAACTCTATTGCGCTGGGTAAAGCGCTATTATACTATGGGCAACTCTGTTTAGCTGGGTGAAGGGCTATTAAACTATGGGCAACTCTGTTTAGCTGGATAAAGTGCTATTAAACTATGGGCACCTCTGTTTAGATGGGTATAGCGCTATTAAACTATGGGCACCGGTGTTTAGCTGTGTAAAACGCTTAACGGCAGGCTATTATATATCTGGGTGTTTTAAAAATATATATTTTGTTCGCTGATACATTGGCCATGTCACTGCTTTTAATAAAATTTTAATCATATTTGTCTGGTATTATTTCAAATACTGATTTTAAACATAAATAAGAAGGGGAGTGGTGGGACTCAAACCGTGAATGCCTTCTCTTTGTGCATACGCACTACCATTACGCTATTGCTATTTGGATTAATTTGCATAGGTAGTTCTTATATGTTCTTCAATGTCACAATTGCTAACTGTGGTTAAGCAATGGGCACACCCGTGCAAACAAGCGCAAATACGGGCAGCTATATTGTGGATTTTAATAAAAAAATTATTTTTTTCCGTTTTATAACTCTGATGGGGGTTTACAGTGTCAGAGAGTGTGGTGTTGGGTGCAAGTACATTTGAGCGGACTCGCTCTTGTCTGTTGACATTATGCTTTTTAAAACATTGCAGGGGCGTGGACTTTTTGACTGCTCAGCAGTCGGACACGCCCTTGCTTGCCTACTCAGTCCGTGTAAGAGTTATGGATGAGTCAGCATGCCCTCATGAATATTCATGGCACCCTGATGTCATACCGTTCAACTGCAGCCTCCGAGTAAGACATATTAAGTCTTACACAGAGGTTTCATGAATCCGGCCCTATGTATTTAAGGGGAGTCCTGAGCTTACTGCGAATTCAAATTCCAGTCAAAGGTGCATTTATTAGCTTACAGTCCAAGGTGTGGATATAGTTTTGCTTAGTGTAAATTCAGTTTCAATGAAGTATGGCCAGCCCAGCTGTTAAGTGCATTTAGGAATTCAAGTACATTTATACAGTTCAGTGTGCGTGTGTATGTGTGTATGTGTGTGTGTGTGCGTGTGTGTGTGTGTGTGTGTGTGTGCGTGTGTGTGTGTGTGTGTGTGTGTGTGTGTGTGTGTGTGTGTGTGTGTGTGTGTGTGGATCCACTTTAGCAGCTCGAAATACTGAAATATCGAAATTCAGTATTTCGTGCCCATAGAGTGGAATGCTGAAAACAACTAAACCTCAGAAGGCGAAATTCAAAACCTTGCACACCGGAGATTTTGAATTAGCACTTCCGGTGTTTCACTGTGGTTGTGGATTCAGGTAAGTGTTTATTTGTTAAGGGTTTTGGGTAGGGGCTGTGGTGTGTGTTAGTGTGTTTTGTTGCTGTAATGTGTGTGTGAGAGGAGAATGTAGATTGTGTGGTGGTGTTTTGTGTGTGTTTGTATGTAGTGCAACCTCGGAGTTAGAAAATTTAAGTAGGGGGTGCAGGGGGTCTGGCCCCCTGCTTTTATGTAGTAGAGAGCTTGTGTTTGTGTGTAGGGAGGAAGGTGTGTGTGTGTGTGTGTGTGTGTGTGTGTGTGTGTGTGTGTGTGTGTGTGTGTGTGTGTTTGTAGTAGAAGTGCTAATTCAAAATCTCCAGTGTGTGAGATTTTGAATTTCACGCTTCTGAGTTTTCGTTGTTTTCAGGTTTCGACTTTATAGCCTCGAAATACTGAATTTGGATATTTCAGTATTTTGAGGATATAAAGTGAATCTGTGTGTGTGTGTGTGTGTGTGTGTGTGTGTGTGTGTGTGTGTGTGTGTGTGTGTGTGTGTGTGCGCGTGTGTGTAAAATGCTGTATGTTTGGCTCATGGTTTGTTCCAAACTCCTCAACTGTCCAGATTTTTGCCTCTTATTTTTGTTCTGTTCCTCATAAAATCTGTGGTTTTCTGGATTTTTGTGGCAAATCACTGAGGATTGAATTCACTAAATAATGACAGGCATTTGAATTTCAGACTTCATATTCTTCAGAAAATACATGATAACACAAAACCTTTTATTCTACCAATTTTCTAAGTTTATAAGATCAGTATTTGAAACTTGGCCCTATTTTTGTGGCTCTATTCTCCCATTATTGGCTTTGTCCAGGTTTTTTGTGCTAAGAGGTTGAGAGCTATGGTGAGAACTGAACTGACTAAATGATATCCATTTAAGTTTCAGTCTTCATATTTTTCAGGAAATGCACGGTGGTAACACAACATTTTATTCTAGCAACTTTTCAAGATTATACAAGCAATGTTTAAAATGTGTCACTGTTTTTTGGGCTTTTGCCACCCCCCCCCCCTGCCCGCCGCCAATAAATGTTGGCTTTTTCCAGATTTCTTGTGCTGCATAGCTTTCTGATAAGGACCAATTAATTAAGATAGATTTAATGCTGTCTATTTTCATTGTGAAACTGCATTGCTTTGTTTATCAGATGTATATTAGTGTTTGTGCTGTAAAATGTAAAATAAAATTTTTAAATAGGTTCATAGGTAGGTACCGCCCAAAGGCATTTATAAGCCTAGCCAGAATGTGTTGGGTTTCGCCACCCCCTTAGATTACTTCCCTGTGCCTCTGTCCAGCAGAGCCACTGAAGTGATCCACGGGGTAAACTTTCTAATTCCCAGCCACTCGTCAAGGTTTCTCTTGAAGAGTGTTAGTGAGGAGGTCTGCCTAATGTAGATTGGAATCTTGTTCCAAAAATGGGAAGTCTCTGGGACAGGAATCTATCCCTCCAGCATGTTCTGTTTACTGTTGTAGTGAGGTTTAGATCCCTAGAGCATGTAGCTCGAGGGAATATGGTTTTCTTTAGGTGGAGCATGTCCCTCGATTCTGGGTTGGACATGGCCTCGTATGTCAGACAGAGATCACCTCTGAGTAGGCAGTATGCAACCAAGTACAGCTGGAGTTTCTTCAGTCGAGCTGCATAGGGCATCTGTTTGAGGCCAGTGATCCTCTTGGTGAGGTACTTCTGTGGTTTTTCCATCTGTTGCAGGTGTCTTGTAAGGTATATCCCAAATGGGGCATTGTACTATATGATGGGTCTGATGAGTGATGAGTAGAGGGGCACAATGACCTCTTTTGATCTGGATGGGAACCCTTTTGCGATTAGGTGGGCCACATAGAAGGATTTTCTAACCACTTTGGCAATGTGATTATAAAAGGAGAGATTACTATCTACTTGGGTCCCCAGATCCCTTATTACATCTTCCGTATTTAGGGGACTACCACCTATATGTGGTAGTTTGTGGGTACTTTGTTTTTTCCAAAGGGGATGACTATGCACTTTTTGGCATTTAGCTTGAGGCCATGATTTTGACACCAGGTATCCATCTCAGTGAGACCATTTTGGAGGATGTCTGTGTCAGCCGGAGAGTCAATTATAGCCCTTAGTTTGCAGTCATCTGTGAACTTGGTCAGCCATAGTTCTCCTGTGCTTGCCTGTACCTCTGAGAAGTATATGCCAAACAGAAGGGGTCCTAGGACTGAGCCCTGGTGAACGCCACTTGTAACTGGTTTAGAGTCGGACCTGGCTCCCACAACTCTCACCATGTGGGTTCTGTCCGTGAGCCAGTTGGCAACCCATCTTGTGACATAGGGGTTTATGTTCAGGCTGGTGAGCTTGTCTATAATAACAAAATGGGGCATGGTGTCAAAGGCCTTTGCGAGGTATAGGTAGGCTATGTGTGCCACCTTTCCCTCATCTATAGCCTTGGTAACTGTCTCAAAGAAGTCCACCAGGTTTAGGAGGCAAAAATCTGCCCTTAAATGAAATCAAAATCATTGTAGAAGTAAAGCAGTATGCGCATTACAGTATTTATGGTAAATGAGGTGAAATAACCAAGTAATGAGACATTGGAATGGCTGCAGGGGGGAGGGCTGTATATGGGGAGGCCCCATTCGACCATGATTTTGTGAGGGGGGGCAGTAAACTCAAAGACAGCCCTGGGCGGCACAAACTGTAGCTACGTCACTGATCAGAAGGCCATAAAGAATGATTTTTGGAGGTCCTAGCAAGCTAGAATATTCTTTTCCTAAGATTAGAATACTGCCTACTATTAAATTCCCTACTTTTACCATAAAACTCACATACTGCAAGTTACTGAAAACAAAATCCTAAGGTTCTTAATCTTCCTCCCTTCCCAGTGAACATCATTGCTACACATTTAAAAGAAAATAGTTACCATTTACTACAGGGTCTGGGTCTCCGAGGCCATATTTTGGTTCTCTGTTATTCAGTTTGTGTTTGACAGTTGATATCCCACAATTCCATTGGAGTGGGTGGTGTTAATATAATTATGTATGCAAATGTTATGTTGATCAGCGTACAGATTTGTACCTATTTTTCATGGGCCTTGTCCAGATATTTCATGTTTCCAGGTTGAGAGGTATGGTGTGGGATTTTTAATTGGATTTCAGTAGTTTGTGGGTAGTTGTCGTTAAGGTGTGCACTCTCGACAGCCACAAAGTAAACATACAGAATCTCAGTTCACCACAGTTTTATTTATTTTTAGTTAGTTATTCAGGGACAACAGGCAAAGGTGTCAACAGAAAACTATAGTAAGCTGACAAAGAACCAGTTGGCCAAGGAGTATAAAGCCAGAGGACTGCTACATGCCAACCGGACTAAGGAAGCAGTGATTTCAGTCTTAGTTGCAGCTTCAGCTTAGACCAGCCATTCAGAGGATATCCAGTCTGATATTGGGGATGGGCAGCCTGCCAAGACAGGACAGTCCATCTTTTCTTCTGAAGACCTGAACATCCATCTGAAGTTAGAGAGACTACACCTAGAGGCTGAGGAAAGGGAGAAGCAACATCAATATGAACTGGAGGCCAGATGACTGGAGACTGAAGAGAGAATGCACCTGGAAGTTCAATGACTGGAGACTGAGGAAAGGAAGATGCAGTGTCAATATGAACTGGAGGTCAAATGACTGGAGGCTGAGGAGAAACAATGTCAATATTAATTGGAGGTCAAACATTTAGAAGCCAAGGAAAATGAGAGACAGCATTTGCATGAAGTGGAGCTTCTTACCCTTTGACAGTGTCATGGAGGTAATGGGAAAGGGAATAACTGAACCCCATAAGCTGTAAAGATCAGTAAACTTTTTTCCTCAATGCAGGGATCGGGATGACTTTGATAGCTTTATCCATATATTTGAGAGGGTATGTATACAGTATCATGTTGACTGTGAGCTCTGGGTTCAGCTCATGATTCCCTTACTCCATGGTAAAGCTGTTCAGGTCATGTCAAAATTGTCTAATGTAGATTGTTTGAATTATGTTAAAGTTAAAAACTGTCTTCTTGATTGTTTTAAACTGTAGAAAAAAAGCTTCATGAACATAGAAGCAAGGCAGATGAAAGTGTACATGATTATATTGCTGATTTAAGTACTTACTTTTACAGATGGGTGAGAGCGTGTCAGGCCATCACTTTTGAAGGACTGGCAGACCTTTTGGTGAAGTAACAAGCCCTCAGTACTTTGCCTGATGACTTGAGGGCTTGGTTTATCAGCCAGAGAGTGTAACTCTGTGGAGAAGTTGGGGAAATAAGGGGATCTCTACTTAGCATGCAGAGCACCAATGCATAAGAAATGAATACCCAATGCTGCACACAGATATAAAGGAACCCATGGGGGCATTCTAATCCACTCCAGCAGAGTACACCTATAACAGAGAAACTACTAGTCCAAGTACACGGTTAGGGATTAGATATTTCAAATGTAACCAGTGTAGCCATATAGCAGTCAAATGTCCATCAAGGCAAGGCGAGAAACAAAAGGTGAGGGAGATGTGGGGATGACAAACTGCCAGCAGTAAGTTGTTTAGAAACAACAAGGGTTCCAGTTTATCACCAAAGTTTATATACTATCTTAGAAGATGGTAAACAGGTTACTGCTAAGAGAGACACAGCTTCTGATATAACCATTGTGAGGCCTGCAGTAGTTAGAGAAAAGTAATACTTGCTTGGACAGTTCACTCCCGTCAGATCTTTGGGATGGGCCACATTCCAAATACCTTTGGCTAGGGTTCATCTTGACTGGGAGGGTGAAAGAAGAAGTAAGCAGGTAGGTGTGTTTGAGGGTATTCCTACAGATGTCCTAATAGGGAATGACTTTGATGATGCAGTACCTTGTGAACATGCAGTGACATGCAGTCAAGCTTGGGGACAGGCATGCCAGTCTGGAAGCCTGGGGGAGACCCAGACAGACCTCACACCTGAAGCTGGGAGTGTTGTGGTAGCTGTTTTAGAGAAGGAGCTATCCTGTAGCAGTAAGTCTGAAAGTGAGCCACAGCTATTGGGAGGTACTGATGTTCCCTTGGACATGGTGACTGCAAGGATGGAGGTGAGTGATAGCACTCAGAGTAACAGTGAGGTACAGCTCTCAGAAGTTACTAGGCTTCCTGTGGAAGGGGAGCTTGGGAGAGTCACAAATGTAGAGTTAAGGCAGGCTCAACATAAGGACCCTAAATTACAAAGCTTGAAGGAGATGGCTAAGGAAGTACCTGAGGCTCAAGGAAGAGGAAGAGTCTGTATATATAGGAATAAAGGTTTGCTGTATTGAAAGTGAACTCCTAAGGGAGGGCTGGAAGGTGAGATACTATGGCAGTTGGTAGAGCCTACAGCCTACCATCTGCTACTTCTAGTTATAGTCCCTAATATTCCTTGTGCAGGTGATATTGAAGCAGAGAAGGAAGGTTTGCTGTATAAAGAGTGGACTCCTAATGGAGGGCTGGAAGGTGATGTAGTATGGCAGTTGGTAGAGCCTAGAGACTTCCATCTGCCACTTGTAGTTATAGTCCCTAATATTCATTTTGCAGGTGATATAGATACAGAAAATGTGGCAAATGCTTTGCTAGAAATTTTAAGCAGGGTAGATCTACCATGAGAGATACTCACTGACCAAGGTGCCAACTTCATGTCAGACCTACTGACTTGTTTGTGGAAGCCTTGTAGAGTGACACATTTACAGACCACCCCCTACCATCCCCAGACTAATGGTCTTGTGTAGAGGGTAAACTCTACATTAAAGACTATGCTATGGGCATTTGCATACCAATTTAAAAATGCAATGTTAACCACTAAACCCAATAAGTGTCAGGTCGGTATGGCAGAGGTCACTTACTTAGCACACAGAGTGGAGAGTGGTAAGATTAGGCCAGAAATGTTCAAAATGGAAGCTATTCAAGCATGACCAGTTCCTGTTGCTAAAAAGCAAGTGAGAGCATTTCTAGGGACAGCAGGGTACTATGGCAAATTTGTGCTCAGTCGTAGTGCAATGGCTGCACCCCTTATTGACCCAACTAGGAAAAATAAACTGGATAAGGTAGTGTGGACCACAGATTGTGAACATGTATTCCAAAAACTTAAAGAGATTTTTGGGAGGACCACTTGCATTAGCCAGCCCAGATTATAGTAAAAAATTTGTTGTGCAAGTAGATGCATCAAATTATGGGGTGGCCAAATTTTCTCAGAAGGAGAAGAATACTGTAGTGGGGTTAATAATGCCAATGCAAATGGACTTCCCAGGGGAGGAGTGGGTTGATATTCCTAGACAGATGTATTTTTCTCGAGCATCGTTTTTAAAGGGTCACTTGAAACAGTGCTTGAGTCATAAGGGGAGACATGAATAAATTAGATGCTGCCATTTGTGTTAGCATGTCTGGCTGAAGTTTTATATGTAATTTCAGATTAGAATGGGTAATATATGCCAGCATGACTAGCTATGATATTGTAAATAAGTTCTTACATGTTGATTTATAATCTGTTTATACAGAATGTTTTAAAGACTTGAACAGCGTTCCTTTACATTTTCTAACTGTGCATATTTGTGAATATTCTAAATGCAGACTGTCACAAAATTAGCTATTCTGCAGATGATGTTATCAGAATGTTGACAGTTGCTATGTGTTACTGTCAGAGGCTGAAAGACAGGAAGGAACTTTAGTAAACCACTGTTGTTTGATTTTCAAAATACGAAATGAAAATTAGAACTGGAACAGTTGTGACAGTTAAGCTAGTCTATAAAAGAGCCTGCTGAAGACAGTTGAAATAGGTGTCAGTTAACAGCCAGTTGCAGTTGTTAGTTGTTAACAATTGTACTGTACAATGGATACCCAAAAGGACTCACCAAAAACTGTGGAACCTGCTTTTGCTGTTTTGTAACAATTTAGTTTACATTAGGGACAGTGTTCTATAGTCAGATAGGAAATTAGCAATTTTCTAAATGCTGGATTTCTATTGTTCAGTATTGATTTAATTTTCCTGGTGACTTGAGTTCTGTTTGTTTACTGGAATTACTGTTTTATTATTTTTAATCATTTTGCTCAGTATTAAATATTTTTATTAACTTACATTGTGTCTGGTCAATCAGTGTTTTTCTTTAGTGATTTCAGAGTGCTTATACTTGCTTTGATAACTTTCCAAGCCACTCCAAAAGCCTGGCTGTTTCAGGTCATTTGCTATAATTTGTTTTAATATCTATTTTTCATAATTGGACACCCCTTTAAAAGGGCATGTGACACTCTGATTGGTGACAGCATGTTACCATATTACTTTGAGGAAGGGACACAGCTGGAAATCTGTGGCAGTCTTTCTCAGATGTTTTTGGATGTGTGAAATTAAATTTTTTAAGTGTGAGTGTATCAGAGGTCTTAAACTGGGCAACATTGCTCTGAAGTGTGTAATAAAGAGTTACATTATTGGTGGACAGAAGTATACAGTTCAGTTCCAGGTTATAGACCGTGTTCCTGTTGGGCTCTTGCAGGAAATTATGAAATATTACTCCTGTTTAAGTGACAGTCTCACACTGGAATCAGTAGTACGGATTGAAGCTTCTTAGTTACTGACACGGGATAGTAAGAGACGTCACATTATTGTTGGCAGTCTGGTGGGGTATTGTCTGGATGTCACAGAGGACTCCATCCCAATGGGCTCCTGTCAATCCACTGTAAACAAAACCCTAATTTAAAATGCAATAAATTAAATTTGTCGGTTCATATACCTATCTCATCCTAAGAGAAACCACCATTTTTTTTTGTCCAAAATGCTTGTCACACAAAGAACATTTCCTCTACTTTTCTCTAAACTTCTAATTAAAACCTCTTCTTTCACTCTCTGAGGAATCAATGAAGAAACATTATCCTTAAAGAAATTAGTCTAAGGTGGGGTTGGGTGGTCTGTACATGACATAAGCTAGGGATTGCATGTGTAAGTGTATATGTAATGTGTGTCTGCCTGGGAAATCAAGTTTAGCAGGTTTGTGCATGTGTGTGTGTGTGTGTGTGTGTGTGTGTGTGTGTGTGTGTGTGTGTGTGTGTGTGTGTGTGTGTGTGTGTATGAATATGGGTAAATGAATGTTGTTTCATCCTTTGCTTTCTTCAGCAATAAAGTAAAACCCCTACTTAGATTAGACTAAATGTGTCTCAGTCCATGATTTGGGGCTTTGGAATCTGGAATACAAGGCTGGGATTGTTGCAATGTGATATGAGCAGATCTATTTGTAGGCTTCATATGCTCGCACAGACATACCTGATGTCCCTAAGATGCAATTTCCACTCATAGGTTTTGATGCATGAGTGACAGAATAATCTACTTCCCTGGGCTGTATTGTGGTTTACTGATGAAAATCCATAAACTGACTGTGTCTCATGGAATTCGGGCCAGCCTGCACAATCTGTACAACTATATTCTCCTTGACTTGCTAACACACTTCATTGCTGTCTATTAACTGTTACTATTGTTACAGTGCATAGACTGAAATTATTCTGGAAAGTCATTTAAACTGAGAAGTAAGCTATATTATTTCTTTCACAGTCAAGTTTTTGTACATTCCTCACCCAAAGGCCAAGACGGTGAAGTACCCCAAGCTAGGCTCTTCAAGCTATGCCTGGGGTAGTTTGAAATATTTACCTCAGGGGAGGAAAGCCATGAAAGATCATGTGCCAATTAGGCAAATTACATAGAAGGTCAACTCTTTCATTTGAGCAGGGATTATAGGAATCTGCTTAAGATAGTGAGACAAACCTGAAATTAAACAATCTTCATGTACCATTGGATGTTCCCAATATATACTGAAGTCAAACAATCTTCATGGGCCATTGAATGCTCCCTATATATACTGAAGTTAAACAATCTTCAAGTGCCATTGGATGTTCCCAATATATACTGAAGTTAAACAATATTCAGGTGTCATTGGATGTTCCCAATACATACTGAAGTTAAACATTCTTTAGGTGCCTTTTGATGTTCGCAATATATACTGAAGTTAAACATGCCATTGGATGCTTCCCACATATACTGAAGTTAAACAATCCTTATGTGCCATTGGATGTTCCCAATATATACTGAAGTTAAACAATCTTCATCTGCCATTGGATGTCCCCAGTATATACTGAAGTTGAACAATCTTCATGTGCCATTGGATGTTCCCAATATATACTAAAGTTAAACAATCTTCATATTCCATTGGATTTTTCCAATATATACTACCGTCAAACAATCTTAATGTGCCATTGGATGTTCCCAGTATATACTGAAGTTAAACAATCTTCAGGTGCTATTGGATGTTCGCAATATATGCTGAAGTTAAACAGTCTTCAGGTACCATTGGATGTTCCCAATATATACTGCAGTTAAACAATCTTCATGTGCCGTTGGATGTTCCCAATATATACTGAAGTTAAACAATCTTAATGTGCCATTGGATGTTCCCAGTATATACTGAAGTTAAACAAT